>NW_026534341.1:3625838-3677701 GCF_026225885.1 Hylaeus anthracinus | reverse complement strand
ATCAGAGCGCGCGTAGACCGTTGGAGCGGCCGCGGTAGCGAAGGCTATGCGCTGACGGCCGCGCTTGTACGCGAACAAGTGACTCGACGTGCATCGAAGGACATTGGGCGCGGCTGCCTAGCGCGTAGCCTTCGCTACCGCGGCCGCTCCAACGGTCTACGCGCGCTCTGATTGGTCGGGGTTTTCTCTTAATATCTCCTTAACGAAGCCCCATCCGACATTTTTGCAAAGGAAATTGTTGTTCAGAATCGTCTCAGCTACCCCCCATTTCCGGCTCCTCCCCGACTTTTGGGACACCCTGTATACATTGAGAAGTATCCCAAGTTGCTTATTCGATCGTAAAATTTTCTATTTAGTTTTCCTTCGTATTTTTCTTCTAAAAACTTAACTCGGAAATGCCACGCAATGATAAATTTCTCAAAGCAACGAAAATGTATACATTCAATTTTAGAAAAGGTTTGACGCAACCAAGTATCCAGTCGTGACCTAAGCGAACCTGAAACGAGTACATGCAAATGTCGCATAAATTCGTATTCACTGTTTCCTTTAGATATCAAAGCGCTATGTTTCTGTTATTTCAATTTCAAGTAGCAAAATTCATTGCTGAACGTATGGATTCACCGTCGCAGAGATAGGTTCGTGGTCGTGTGTGAATAGTGCTTTAGAATCCAAAGAAGCTGCTCTCCTGGCACGAAATGCACGCGTGCATCAAATGCATCGGACACTCGACGTGAGTTCACGTGCGTGCCAGCACTTCCTTGATCTCGACGAAGTCTCTTCTTCACTCCGCGTTGCGGACTGACAGTTATTATGCGCTTAATCATTGTTTATCATTCCACGGTCTTCACAGTCCATATAATACCGACGCAACCGTCGCGATAAACATCGTGCTAATGCGTTTTCCAACGGGATGAAAATTCTTTTCTTCGTCGCCATTACGCGGTCATTACTAGACAACTATTTTTATTCCGAAGCCGGAGTTCATTATTCAAATACATTTTTTCTTGAATTAATCATCGAGTGAAACTTTATGTATTCGTATTATTAGGTGCTTAATTCGTGTTTGCTAGTCGTGTTATTCATTATTCGTGGGACGGGTTGATTGTTTAAAAATGGACCAAGCGCGCGATTCTGTTAATTTATTGAATTTTGAGAATAAATCTGTGATTACAAATTAACGCAGTATTGAAACATAATAACCTAAACGCCAACGTCTATTGCCTAAGTTGTAAAATTTACGTAAATGTAATTGATTTCCTTTTGTCTTTTAAATTATAAATAAATGTTATTTCGCCGACCTTTGCCGTGCACATGAAACAGTACATTAAATTCTATTTAATTTCACTGAAAAGTAGCGACTGTACATGACGCAGGAGGGCATAAAGTATCCCGGCAGAGGTCTACTAGACCCCCGGCGCGACTACTTACGGGATAATATACTCTCGAATCGTACATCACATCGACCCAAAAACAACTCGCGGGGCTCGCGTAATTAATAATAAATTCGTTCGCCCTTTCGAGGTTTTAAGACCCAACTTTACGGCGTTCGACACGTTCGTTATCTTCCAGTTAACGCATTAATTATTTACACATCTGCAACACGTCCGACCACTTTGTCGCTTGGTTGGATGCATCCTCTAGTATCTTTCGCATATTATCTCTTCGCGATCTGAGCTTCCGCGCTATCAGTTCCACACTTGAGCGTCCATAGCACAGATGCGTCAACGACAAATCTCGGGATGTTTCGACTCGAGATTACGTGGTACGCCGAGCTGTCGATGACTCCGAGTCAATATCCACCTGGGTATCGATAACGAAATCTTCGAGGAGGAGGACGTTAAGCCTTTGCGCGTGGATATTTCCTCTGAGGGGATATTACGAGCAATTAGTGCAAATTGGACAGATAAACAAGTAATTCTATGATTACAGACTTCAAGAAATAAATTTCTAATGCACATAGAATTTTAATTTCTGATCATGAATGCGTCCCTCGATGTCTATAGATTTATTGAAATCAAATATCAATACAATATTCGATGTAGAAATTAATTTTGTGTTTACTATTATATTAATATATAATAATATATATTATATTAATATATAATATATAATAATATATAATATAATAGTAAACACAAAATTAATTTCTAATATTAATATATATATATATATATATATATATATATATTATATATATATATTTATTTATTTATTTATAAAGAAAAGCTGTATTTTATTTTGTATATTTTTCTAACCTTTCCCATATATATAATGCATATTATAATGTACTATGTATTTTACTAACTATACATCCTCTTTTGAAATGTACAACTAAGGGAAGGTTAGAAAAATATACAAATTAAAATACAGCTTTTCCTTATAAATAAATGGTAAATTAACTTTAGAAAGGCACAGAATTAATTTCCACGCGTATTAAACTACATGAGCGTAAGGTGCACTATTTAATACGACGATGACTTTATTAGAAGATGGTTCAGAGCGCAAAGAGTTAAATTTTCGATGAACCGTCGCGCCGCCGCGATTGTTCGTTCGCATACAAATCGCTCATAAACTTCCTCTCTGCCCCGGCTGAAAGTCTCACCTCTTCCCGCCATCGTGTAATCGTTTAATCCGCGCATGGCGAGAGTAAATCGTTGACATTACGATTGACCTTTCGCAATCAAAGGGGTGACCGTGCGCGCCGCGGGTAAGTAGCGATTCTCGCGGATGTTCCGTTGTAAAGACACCGCTAATCAAGTAAACTCTGATCGCGAGATGAGATGCACGCTTCTATTAGCCTGGGAGCCGGGATCCTGAGGGTGGAGATCTCCTTGGCTCGTAAATTGAATCCTTCTACGTTGGTTAAAAAAAAAATCGCGCTTGGTAATTGAGGGGATTCGAGTAATTGGATGGAGCGCGGCCAATTGACTGTCTATTTTATGCGAATACCAACCCATCTCTATACTACATATGCACGCCTTTTGCGCATGGTCCCTGCCCTCTTTCGTCGAGTCTCGAAAGCGGCTTTAATCATTTCAGGAATTTTTGAAGCTCGTTCTGAAATATTTTTATTATATGTATATATATATATTCAGTCCTAGAAGGAATTTGTTTAAATTAAATTAGTTTTGTGGTTTCAAATAAATGGTTCATTGTAGGCATATACATGAAGAAACTTTCCACATGTATATATTTATGATGAAAAATTTATTTGGAAACATCAACCTATCATTTAATTTCGATAAATTTCTTCAATAGACCTGCTAGTGAAGTATATATATATGTTCACCATTTTCCTTAAATATTTATGAATACAATTGTGATTTCGCTTTTACGAGACCATCTATTGATATGAATTTGAAATTAATAATCAATTACGATCCCCATATTTGTATCGAGAAACTTATGTCGTTATCTCGATTAAAGTGGCGACTTTCAGAAAATTACAAGTAGAATCTGTATCAAATTACCTGTTACTAATCGATTATACGATCGGTTTAAACGCACCGAGTAAATTGATGTATTTCCTACGTTGATAATTAGCAACATTCGACCACACAGTCTGTAAAAGTTTCGTTTCTTGCTACAAATATATATTATCTACAAGGTATGCGTACGCGTCAAATCGCAGCTCCGAAGGGAGCAAGCAAAACGGGCAAAACAGACTCGCTCAGCAAGGAGGATAGAGTAATTAAAACCACGATTAAAACCGAGCTGCAGGGTCTTTATAATTCCAGAGTAATTACTCCATCGAGCCGCTTTCATTTGCAACCCCAAGCGTTTCTTTCGCGCTTCCCTTAACCGTTCCTGTTCCATCCCGAATTAATTCTCAGCGCGCGGAATACAAACAAATTCTACGTGGAACCGATTATTTCAAATTATCATAATAACTTTGCTGCCTCTCGTTTCGAAACTATCCGTTGAAATAATTGTAACGTTGTACAAATGTCTTAGGTCATCGTGTGAAACTTACATTCCACTTAAACAAAATCTATGTTAATGAAATATATTTGATAACATTTTTAATCCGTATCCTAATTCGTAACTGAAATATTTCAATGACATCGTTGTTTAAACTACGTCTTTTATTGCTAAATGCTTGTATGAACGCTTTGACAAGGCCAATGGAAGGCCTCACGCATTTCTGGGAGGTCGCGACGTTTCACGGGAGTGGGAACGTAAAACTAAAGTTGTTAGGATCACCAGGTGGCGGAGTTTGATCGGACACCTCTGTTAATCGAACGCACGCGATCGAAAATGCTAACGAACCGAATCGTCGACAGGAAGGTGCGTAGGCAGTGCACGTTATAACTCTATCTCTCACGCGATTCATTGATAGGTGCACGGCCTCGCGTAGTCGAAGATCAGTGGCGATGTTCCACATTCTTACGAGAAAAACGAACATCCCTATACATCACGCTTACTTTTAGCCTCGCCTCATGCGAGATAACAGTTTTGATTAACGATCGCCTATCGAACACGTGAGCCTTTAAATTAAAACGAAAACACTTCCGAGCATTTCATTTTTTTTTTCTTTTTTTCTTTTTATGTGATGGAAGCAATGGTGGCGCGCACAGGTGGATAAAATATTACTTTGTATAGCGAATAGTAAGCGATTAATTTTATTTTACATCGCGAGACTACGCAAATGAAGGAGGTTAACTTCTGCGAAAAGTTTTTGAAATCGTAGCAATTCATTTTCTTTTATTAATAATAGTAATCTTACGAAACAAATTTTTAGTTCACTTGGCTACCCTTGGAAAGAAATTCTCAACGATCGACAAATAACATAGTTGTGATACATGTGTTATTAATCAGATATCACAACTCGTCTGGACTGATGGCATACAACTTTTCCAAACAAAGTACCGAGGAATCGATGATATCTCCAACGAAGTAAAACTTGGACTAGTTTCAGTGTGTTTGTACAACGCTTAAAACGATACAGAAAATGTTAACGTTGGCGCCTTATCGCTCGAATGCGTGTACCTATGCGTATCCAACAGGTAAATACATCGGAAGGTGAGCGCAGCCAGTAACCAACCAACCAACCAGCAAGGAATACAACCATTTTCATAGTAAAAACATAGAGACATATATATACAAACACGTGGCTGCAAAACTTTCATTTCTTCTTGGACAAGGAGAAGGTTACTCAATTCGACACGTATAATTTTTCTTTTTTTCAGGGATTAAATGTTTTTCTCTCTGTGGCTCCAAGCAGATTATTTTTGTTATATTTTGCTTTGTTTACACCGTATAAATATATACAGTTGGATTAAAAGTGATCAGCTATAATATATAGCTATAATAAGTTAGTGTTCTCATTTAATGTAACCTCGACCCAAAATAGAAAAAAAAAAAACACCCTTGATAGGATATATCTAGTATCAATAATATTGTCTGATACAGTTTCGCATTGTTTGGCGAGGAGTACAATAATATCCGCGGCACGACTTTACGGGATGATCTAATATAATAGTTACCGCGTTGAAGTGAAAGAATCGCTCGATCCGATCGGTTCTCCAGATTCCGTACCCGGATCTTTCAGGGCTCCTCTAACCGATTGAGTTATCCAGGTCGTCGACAGATGCCTTTCCCTAAACCCCCTAGCGCTCGAAATGGCCGCCGCCTACATTAACGTCCGGCATCTAGGTATCGCGGAGAAGAACAATCAAAGAACTCCGCCGTCAGCGGTCAAACGGCTCCTATGAAGCCTTTTCCGCGTATCGATTCTGTCAGCGTCAGCTCCTCGATAGGCGCTGGAAGCTCGTTACACGCGTGTCCCAGCATTTAATTCGTCGCCACGGCGAAATAGCGATCGGAACGGCTACCATCATCTAACGGGAACGGCACCCGTTAAGCTGCGGTTACGGTTGACGGTCGTCGAAGACCGGCATCGAGTTATGGTAATGCCCCCCTCGTGCCCGTCGCGCAATCAACATGCGAAAAGGCTACTTAGTGGTCGATCCGCTTGACGCACGCACTGCTTCCTCGTTTACTCCGCGGAGCTCCGATCCCATTAACCTGGACACCGTGGACCTATTAAGGGGACATTCTAGGCCATTCGAGGCGTCTCGAGATCGTCTGGTGAGCCAAAATAAGGAAAGACGACGATATAGCCTGACGGCATGATGATATTTCTGGCAGCATGTAGGAAAATGTTTTGATAAGTGAGAATGTATCGTGAGCACAGGGTTGGTTTGATCTTGTCGTTGGAACTGATGGGATTTAAGGATTTGAAGGTTACACGAAATGACGAAGTTATTTTAAACTAAGAATGCCTATATTTGATGAGCCTACAAAAATACATCATTCTATCTCGAAAATACATTGTATGCTCATTTTACTGTCATCTTGAAGTTCGTTCAAAGTCGTTATTTCGCTTGTATCCGTATAATAAATATTATTTATTCGAGAACAACAAACTACTCGATTAATATTAAAATTCGCAATTGATGTTAATCTCACGTAACATATTCTTCAGAACACTATACCTAACAACGAACAATGAAAATATGCCTCTGGAAAATTGTCGTGTGATCTCTGAAAATTCTAAAGAAACCCATTAGTCATGAAGTGGACGATACTTGGTCATCACAAGTGTAAATAAAATTGCCTCGTATCGACTTTCGTTGATCGATAAAGCTATTTGCTCTGCACACGCAGGACAGAAAACGATTGCGATTATGCGTACGTAGTTGGTTGCCGTGAAATCGATCGAAACGCATTGCTCAGTCATCGTGTAATTTGCATCCGTTCTAATTTTTTATCCGAGTGCGTCTTCGGTAGCCGATACCAAGAGACGTGTAATAACGTCTGCGTTTCGTGAAAGTGTGTCAATAATGAATGCACAACAAGAATTACGGTGAAAGACGGAACCGGTCAACACTGCATAAATTAAGTAGCTGGTAGACACTTCGATACTGGCTGCCTCTTTATGCTACTCGAATTAATTGCACCATTCGTAATCGAGCATTTTTGACTCTTTGCGCCGTTATGCGTTGCATGAAAGTCGTCGTTCGAGAAAAGTATAGAATTTTCATCCTACTAATGAACATTTAAATGAGAATTTCTCCTTCACCTCGAATTCATGGTTTTATATGTTTATAAATATCTCTGATTCTATAAGTAGGAGACTTTGAAAGAACCGTATATCCTACCTTTTGCTTTGTTCTGATTACATAAAAATCTTTGTCGAAACGAGATCATGACATTTTCTTACAATCAGTGAATATTTATACGAGAATCTCTCCTTTATCCACAATTTATAGCTTTGTGTGTTTATATTAACGAGTTTCTTTAATCTTATTTTATTTAAGTTGATATTAAATTTAAATTGCTACTTAGAGCACGTTGAAACTACATGGCATGCAAATGTAAAATGTTATGCTATTCATCAGAGGTTATCAAAATAACGTGCTTTATCGTCAGCCATCTAAAGATTGCTCGGTATTTAACGCCGATGAATTATCACTGTACCCTGTTTGGCACTCGGCATGCTCAACTTGCGCTAACTTGTAAGTTCCACGTCAATTATGTCGATGTTCGATTAGATCAGCGAGATAAGGGTAAGAGTTATTCCAGAGATGCAGTCCGATGTATTATCTCGGTTATTTCAATCGCTCTTGCTGGTCAATCGAGGACCGATTGTAATTGCCACCTTGTAACGAAAAATTCTGACCACTCATTATTTACATACGAGAAAAATTGTTTTTATGTTAATCTAGAAAAGAATTTTGTAAAATTTCAGACACAGATAGGTTGAATGTTTTTTTTTTTCTTTTTCTTTTTCTTTTTATAATTTGTAAATGATGTGCTGTAAGCAAAAGTTCTTCCTTATGTAAAAGTAACAAGGAACAAATTATCTATCAATTTATCTATCTATCTAATAACAGTTTTCCCGTTCGATTTTGTTACTTTCATTTATCCTCCGTGTTACGCAATATTATCAGTGAAATATTCCGAGATTAGCCCAGATTTAGAAACATTTAAAACTATGCGCTCACGTTCGAGTTATTGCGAAAGTAACCTTGTACCAATCGTCACCGATCTCACCGGTCTCATCAATCATTTCATGTTTGCAACAAGACGCGTTTGCGGTCGTATCACCCGACGATGCAGGCAAACCAACTACCGTATGAAATCACCTGGAACGATGTCCGAACGGTGAACGAGATAAAACGAAGCAGAAACTGCAATCTACCTCGGACAAGCATCGCGATGATTAATCGTTCTCGCGCCTGTACGGTTTCGTAGAAATTTTCCGTCGATTTCGCAATTAAATTTGCACACATGTCGCGCGAATTATCGCGTCAAACTTGATCAATCCGACAGAAGTTTTACGATCAACTGTTTTTTAAATTATTTTATCTTAAACCGATACACCATATTTCAACGAGGAGTGATTTTGGGAGCGTTTGGTTATTTCATCGAAATAGCCCACATGTGTTCTTGAATGAAATAACTTTGACTTTCTATCTGTGTACGAAATCATCTTCTACTACATACGTTAATACGTATATTTTTGCATTCCATCGCTATTTGAATGAATTATTTTAACAAAATATGAAATTATTTGAATTTAACTTATCCAATTAACCAAGGTACATTGCTACTACTCACTAAAAATTTAATCTGTCCCAAAATTCTTTCAATAAACAAATATCAGATCGAGTATCTAACTATCAGCATCGTTCGCAGAATCATTTTCACCTTTCCTCGTTTGTACTTGGAAGCTTGTATTTAGTAAGCCCCCTAACATTATTCAATTCACGTTTTACGACGTTGTTGTCAGCAGTCGTTGTCACTGGCGCTTTTCATGATTGCCAGCCAGTGGCAGCCACCGTTGCAATCGCGAACAACGACCAGATGGGAGGTGTCCAGGGACTGCCTCGGTGGCATACGGCTCGAACCGCAAAATAAAGGAAATATCGAACGCACGTCGCCTTTGTAACCGCTAAGAAACCGCAGGATGACCGGAGAGACTTTCCGCGACATGGTCGTTCGTCTTCCGAACGCATCGCGACCCGTGAGCAAGCGTTCGCTATGGGACAAACGCGGCGTGTTATCGATGGTCGAGTGCAGAATGGACGATAATCTTCGCGGCCGCTCATTACACCGTTCGTTAAAACGTATTTTGCGCAACCACCCGTTAGAGGGAAGGAAAGACCTAAGCGAGGAAAATTATACTTCGGTCGCCGAGAAGAACACAGTGTATCCCTGCGAAGTGTTATTTTGCAATTTGCCAGGGGTCGTCCGAGGTTCTGCGGTTTAAGTAGGAAGTTAGGAAGAAACAGGCTGTATCAGTTTAGAGAGGGGCTCGAGCTAATTCTAACTCGATGTTGAGCACGAGTGCTTGGATAATTTATTTCCAAATGGTAATTGGTCATGTGCTAGGTTATTGGTTGATGATTAAGAGAGGAAATTACATTAGAACGGGAAATATTAACACATTCGCGACCGCTGACGTGAATTCGCGTCACTTCAGATTCTATTCCTGGTTATGAAAATGATTGTAACTCAAACGGCAATGAATCTAAATGAACGGGAATGAAATCTAAACTGTTAGTGCAAACTGTATCGCTTTTAGCGTAAAATGTATACAGAAATAAATTATGAAGAATTAAACAAACACGAACAGAACTTACAGAGTCTAACAAGTTTTGTATTCGCTTGAGTAGCCTACCATGTTAATAACTTTGAAATATCAGACGACTGTTGATGATCGTCGCAATTGCTGCCCGCAGCAAGGTTGCACGCTGACGGCTGCAACCTTGGTAGTGCCCGATGGCCTGAACAAAGTGTCTTCTATGGTGCTCGAGCGCTCACGCGGTATCATTACTAGATCAGCGGAAGTGTAGTCGCCAGTTCTCTTCAGCGTAAACCTGTCACATAACAAGCATACCCGACACTTCGCTTCGTGCTACGGTACACTGGCCTTTTTGCTGGCTGATGTTAGCACATCCAGTGACTCGGCGCCCTAACCGCATTTAGATTTTTATATACACTCCGAGATAAATCGTTTCGATATCCCTAGTGAAGAACGTTCCATCCCAGATGGCGGAATTAGTATGTTTTATTCATTTACGAACGGAGATTTAGATCGGAACTTGGCGTCATCTTGTTTCTCGTATTATCATGTAACGATTGCTTTGTGAGTATGCGTGATGATTATTATGCGTGGTTATCATGATTCAATTAGAAATGTTTGTACGAAGCGTTTTAGACCGACAGGACCCATTGTACTTGAGACAAGTAACAGAGAACATGTGGAACACAGCAAAAACAATATATTGAACTTGTAGAATATGATACAGAAGATCCTGAATTTTCAAAGTATAATGTAGTAACAAGTTTATATAGTACACAAAGGTGTGATATTTATGTAGCATAAAAGGAGAACAAAGTTTGGAGATTCTCAGAACTGAACATTGAATGCAAATCAGCCATCAATATTCGCTACTTTAACACCCAAGACAGCTTTAAATCCATCTGAATATAATTCTACCAATAATCTAATACGTGTAATTAATAACTTGGCCACTCACACTGTACGTGCCAGCATCCTCGAAGGCATTAAATTCAATTCTTGACTCAAAGTCAAGGAACCTCCTTCCGTCAATAAAGTACAACGAGGCCAGAAAAGTTGGAGCAGAAGCAATCCCGTAACCCTCGCTTCCTGCGACTGGCTTACGCAGATAGAAACGCACAATCGACTCGTAATTCATTTACGTAGCCTCGCATCCTGTAATCGATGCAGGAGCAGTCGTTGCCCCTCGCGATACCGTCCACCTTCGGAAGTTCCGACAATGAACAGCGCATTTGCATCCTGCAGCGATTACGTCGTTCCTATTTGCAGAAAAAAAAAAAAAAAACGTAGGAAGTGGCTGTGGAAAAATAGAAAAAGGACCAGCGGACACGCCAAAACGAAATCGGGCAACGTTTAAAGAAAATCTAAACTCGTTTCGTACAGCATAGAGACACAGCAATGTTTGTAGCATATAAAACGTATAGAAGATAAATTTCACATATAGTATAATGCATATGTGTAATATTGTAAGCGATGAAGTATGATATATATTGTTCTAATACAAAGAATATATATTCTCTCGCATTCCTAATCAGTTAATTCGTAGTCCTGAATTCTCCTCTTGCCTTGCCTCCTCCTCGTTCGATTGACTCCTCCCTAGAAAGGCCGCGAACGAAATTACCGCTCTGAAATCAAGAATCAGTTATCCTTGCCCCCTTTCGCTTCCTCCCCCGAGGAACACCTGGGGACTGCGCAGCAAACCGAACCGCGGCGAAAAAAAAAAAAGAAAAGAACGACTCCGCTGGTTATAAATTCCACGGTCGATTTTCCGCCTTCGGACGCACCTAAGCGTGCCTCCGGGACGTCTGGCCGATGCGTTCGTTGCGTGCAACATATGTATTTTCCCGCGTGGCTGTTTTATTCGGTGTGCTATCTGGCTCACGTGATACTCGCGATATAAACACGTGGAACGGTCGAACGCGCCGCTAAGAAATGTAAATTTGTCCGCGGCTGGTATCTGTACGCGGTCAGCGAGTTAAGGGAACTCTTCGACGCCCGTGGGCGCAACAATTTACTGAGGTAATTATTGCAAGTTATCGGGAATTGTACAAGAAACGTTTGCATACCGGGAATTGACCATCTGCTGTTGCCATGGACACCAAGCATCCGGTTTGCATGTCTGCGTCTACGCACTTACGCAGGCACCATTCCGGAGCAATGGAAGCTAAAAATTTGAAAAAGTAATAGATTGTGATAATACTTTTTTCTTTAGAACACGCTGGAAAAAAAAAGTAGAGACTAATAAATTGTACGAATTCACTCTAGGATTGGGAATTTTGAATAGAAGGGTTTCAAAGGGTATTTGATATTTTGTTCAGGGTTAGATGGGTTTAGATAGGCTTAGTCAGGAGCGCATCCGTTCGCTTTGCGAATGGAAGCTAAAAATTTAAAATAGTATTAAATTCGTGAGAGTACTTTTTTCTCTAAAACACTCTGCTAAAAGAATAGAGACTAATAAATTGTACGAATTCATTCTAGGATTGGGAATTTTGAATAGAAGGGTTTCAAAGGGTATTTGATATTTTGTTCAGGGTTAGATGGGTTTAGATAGGCTTAGCCAAGAGCGCATCCGTTCGCTTTGCGAATCAGCTGTCGTGGTCAACAAATGACGAGGAAGCCCCTGAGAGAATCGAGCGCCAATTAACGAACTTCCCGCTGTAGAAACATTTCTTAATGCCCGATCTGACGCGGAACGTCTCGCGTAGCACGTGCTGGACCGACGTCGGCGATAAACGCTGAACGCCCAAACTGTCCCCGGAGCGTTTTGCCCGCGGGCCAAACATGTCCATCCTCTGCAATTCCGGCGCGCAGGCTGAAAACACGTCGCGGTTCGATGCTCGCTCGCACGGAAAGCTGCCAGTTCCCGTGCATTCTCCGGCGTGTCGTGGCATGTGGAACGCTAACGGTTCCGCGAGTCATTTTCAACTCATTTCGCCGCGGAGAAGCGGGTTCGACGCGCGTATCCTGACGCTGGATCGATCGTTCGGGCTGCAAGGTGAGCAGGATGGGGAAGAAGGACGAGTTGGATGAAAAATAACCCCTGTAAAGAAGGAGGAAGGGTACATTAGCTTTAGAATGCCTTAGAAGGAGACGGTTTCGCTTTTGATGCGCGGGATTCCACTCTTTTGATTTTCTTCCGAGTGCAGATTTAGAATCAGCAACACCAAGAATCCCTGTGTACCAAGTTTCGTTCAAATCCAGTCACCTTTCACATTTTATCCCGCCATATTGGATCCGTCATTTTCAATTCCCGTATTCTGAGTTTAAATTCGAAATCGACGCGCCCAAAAACTCCTGCATACCAAGTTTCGTCTAAATCCTGTCACTTTTCATATTTTGTGCCATGATATTGGATCCGTCATTTTGAATTTCTAAATACGAAGTTCAGATTTGAAATCAACGATCCCGTATTAACAAAATGCAAATTGAAGAGTGGAATGTCTACTATCTAATAGATAGTTATTATCATTGTTAAATACTTGAACGTCAAACTTGAGCACCGTCGACACTCTCTGACAATTTCATACGAAAAGATTGTTTTTTTTTTTCTTGCATAATGAATGAGTAGCTAGAAGAAAGTCAAAATAAGGAAGGAAGTAAAACGTTAAGATTAACGGGATATTTTGTATCGCTCTGACAGCGCGTTTTGTGTTCAGGATAAAGGCCAGGATAAAGAGAGTGGTAAAATAAGTAAGGAATGCACTTGCCCTTGAACCTGTAGGTCCTGGGGTGTTAACCGAGTCCCTCGCGTCCTGTTTACACGGTAAAACGTTTTCTTCGGAAAGATATCTTTTTCGGTGCTGTTGTAGCGCCGGCGAGCCACGATATTTCGTATTCTTTACAAATTTATTCGATGAATACGAAATCACGACAAATTATGTACCGGAGTCTTCATAAACTACTTAACGTATCAACTATGGCAAATAATACGAATAGAACGCGTTTTGTACAATTAATATTCTAATTATTGGTTCTTCGGAAGTTCTTTGCATAAGAATTTTAACGATTCGATCAAATTCTGATTACTACATTCAGTGCAGCAGGAGCCTCACTTTCGCATGGCCGAATAATTTGAAACGCATAAAAAGTATTTCTTTCGATAAAAGAGCAAAGTTCAAAGCCAATCACAGGTCAAAATACCTTCAACCATATCAGTCGCTCGAGTTCCTTTGCTCGTTAAAAATTGAACCGAACCATCGGCGACCGAAGAACCCGCTAAATTTGCAATCCTTGGCCAAAACCATCGACCGAAAAACTGTACCACGGGTCGAGATAAGAAACCAGAGGCGCGGTTGGAGTTGATCTCATCGCTGGAAGAGCGAACGCGCATCATGGCAGCTGCATCTGGCCTGGTGCGCGTATATGGAAATATAGCGTGTACTGGCCATACCGAGCAGGTGATCCGGTGCTTCTTGCTGGCCACGATTAATGCGAGGGCATTTTTCCGCACGGCCGGTGAATAATACCTGCGAATTCTTCGCGGTATTTCGAATTCTTTCGCTGAGCAACACAGATTTCCGAGCAACCCGGTAGGAGCGGCGCGGATGCCTCGCGCGTGCAATGCATCTTCCTGAAAGAAAGGGACATCTGCATACCGCGGATTCAACGCGCTCTGAAAGCGCCCAGCTTCGAGGGGAGCTAATGGCGCCGCTGCTCCGCGAGCGGTGATCTTCAAAAATCGAAAGGTTATCGTTGCTGCGGCGATAATTGCTACTCTTTACTTTCTTGGTGACAGATTTACGTCGACTGTTGGGTCATTTGCAGCTGTTTTGGGGGTTATTTTCAAGGTAGATTAAATATTAGTATATAGGTACGATTTTATGGATTTTAGTTACTGGTGTTGTCAGCTGTTGTAAGTCGTGTTAGAGTTTATGGTGCCTTCAAGTAGACGGGCCTGATTAAATGATACAAAATGGAGAGGGCTAATTATTCTTTCTTTAACTTTCTTTAGGATCCTTCTTCTTGGATCCTTTATTACCGATGAAGATTGGGTGACTCAAAACAACGTCTGATAAACCCTTGCCTGTATCTCCAAAATCGACAGCCACACGTTATCGCTTTGTAATTGTCGCAATTGTCGTTTATATTGCATCCCTATTTCTATGTAGGTTCTATTCTTCTTTCGTATCAAGTGCTCTGATGAACCTCTTCAACATCAACGACCACGCGCTATTATGGCTTCCCAATTGTCGCAATCGCTGTCCACGTTACACCACCACCTATTTCTTTGTAGATCCTGTACTTTCTGTGTATCAATCAACTAATCGTCCCCTTAAAAGTCGTAAACATTACACCCACGTCTATCTCCATGTAGATCTGGTTAAGGTTCTGTTCTTGCTCTACATCAAGTGCTGTGTTAATCCTCTCAAAAATCAACGACCACACGTACACCACTTGGTAATTGTCGCAATCGCCATCCACGTTACACCTGTTTCCACGTACGTGGTCATCATCATTACACGTGCACACCGCGTTCTGTAACGCACATGGCCGGACAGCGGGTACTTGTAGCAAGCGTCGCAGCTCGCTATAAAGCAGAGTAGCTTCCGCGAACAGATCCGGCTGCCGATTAAGGCCGCGCAGTTTGATATATATTGCGTGTCCCCTGTCGTCCTTTGCCTCGTCTCGCGGGATATCAGAGGAGCGAACAGGATCGTGTTACTTTTCTTTTCGCCTCGTTAGAAGCTTTCTCGCGAAATCGTTAGCGGCGCGAGTCGTATGGCGCCGTTTCCACGGGGAGAATTTATAGTTTAATTAGCGTCGCTGGTACACCACGGGACACGTATTTCAGGCATTTAACGCGGTTAGAGGTGAACCACGAAGTGGTAAACGGTACTCTAAACATCGTTACAGGAACCGACGTACGCCGTGACGGTTTCCGTGAACCTTCTCCGTCGTCGTCTATGCCGTGTCGGGATTCCTCCGTGTGAAATTGAAGTGATAACGCTACGCGGTTCGTATCGAGGAAAATTTGTTGCAACGACAGGCATGGTTGTTTCTCGAACGGTCGTGACAATTAGGGGAACGATAATTGCGCTGGGTAGTCGAGGTGAATTGCGTCGAGAGGGATTTCGAGGTTCGTTAGGGATACGGTAAATAAATTAAAAGAGGAACATATCTTCAATATGCTGGTTTTGTAGATGCAAGCTCTGAGCAAACTGTTTCCTAAATTAACGAACGAAGACTTGTAAAGTATGATTAATTTCAGTTTGTAAATTATTAAATGTACATTAGAGTTAGTGCAGAAACAAATATTGCCTATAATTATTAATAAATAATAGGAAGCTTAAAAATGTGAGTATAAGTATAACAGATTTTGAAGTAAATGTTTATGACAATCATTTGGCAGTAATTAAATTCAGGTTCAGAATTCCATTCTAAAATTGTAAAATATTTGAATATCCTGCGTCGCGAGGAATTACTGAACGCTTAGACTATGAATGAATAGAAAACGATTCCTTCAATTGATCGATGAACACCTCGATCCCTGAAACCGGTATATCTCGTTCCAAGGTGTGAAATAGTCGTGCCTACCCACGCGATATAGTAACGCATGGCTAATTTGCCTACAATACCGACGAAAACTACGACAATTGCTTATCAGTATATCAATCTATTGATACATAATGAGAGAACCGGTTTTCTATGATTAATACTATAAAGTCGACGAATAAAACTTTATTATCATTCTAAATGTTACGGGGAGAATTACAATTTTCTGTGTTTTCTCAGAGAAAAGAACGAATATTAAATATTATCAATTAACGAAAGTGCTTGTATATCTCCAAGCAAAAATTTATACACGATTAGAATCGTTTCTATGCTGCGGAAAGTATCGATTAGAAAGTTAACCGATTAAACGTAAATATCGACTGATTACGAGCACTTCTATAATGTTCTATGAATCACTTGAATTCACTTTCCTGGTAAGAGCAATTTATGACGGTAATTACTAATACCATATTGGAAAAATAAATAAGCAACCAGAACACAAAAATGGCTTCCACTAGAGAGTGAGAATAAGAGCAATATATTACATGAACTTCCTTTACTAGTCCTGAATTAATGTATATACACATGCTCGTTAACTCACGAAGCACATCATCATTTACAAGTAATAAAATAATACAAAATCATATTTTAATTAATCGAACACTTTAACGACTCGAATTATTAGAAAACTCTCGTTTGAAATTGCCAAGGTTCTTTCCTCAAACTTCCAGAAATAAGTTTTTGCACGTACAAATCTGCCGACGTACGAAGATGCGCGATAAAAGTCATTTCGTCACATTAATCTTGAATAACGTCGATCCTACTCGTTGACGATCGCCCGAGTCGTTTCTCAAACCTTGACTTATTCAAATTTAAGTCAAATTAGGTCTTGTACTCGCGCCAGGTTAAAGAAAAATCGGATGATTTGGATTACAAATCGGGAATTCTGAATACCTGGATGTTAAATTCAATTTCAAAAGCGTCTTATGACGGTCCCCTATGGATTCCAACGAGTTCTATTAACTTTTGCACCCGTTTTCTCGATTTTTATAGCTTTCTTACGGGCCCCAAATCAAAATCCTCCAGCGACCGCGCCGCTGAAAGGAAAAAGCTATGAAAACGCGTCGCGTGGGTCCTTCGATGACTGTTTTATTCTCCATGGATGATTTCAACGCTCGCCTTTGAACGTACCCGCCGATCGTTAAAACATTTTCCCCACTTTTATGTTTCCCATAAATTCCAACTATCAAATTTCCGTGTTGGACATTTAGAGCTTCTAATAATTCCAACGATGTCTATTAATTTTAATAATCCCTGGTCTCTGTCGCGTAGGCTTAAGGATTTTGCCTACGATTCTCGGAGGGATCATTCCACGCAACAGTGGACACTAAATGGAGTAGTACCTATCTCAGATTTTCTACTAATTTTAGCATGTTACTGTTTATTCGTTTATTCTGTGCATCGTCTTCCAAATATCTAGAAAAATTTTCCGTAGTGCATTTAATAATTTGATCAACGACTATGCACCGAACTTACGCCAGCAATGAAGGTGATCAGTAAGACTATGTATAACGTCTATTAGGTGTCCAATGTTCCAGGGAGTTCTAGTCGATGCTATAATCACTCGGATGAGTGATCGTGCAGAATACTTAGGAGAATCGTAGAACTCTGTGCATCGACAATATATCATACGTAATCTCTAGCGGAGTAAATAGTTCGACTTTCTTGTTGTTCCTCAAGTACACGCTACAACAACAAAATTCTTTCTCGGAAACTCTTCAGCAATAAGCTTGATGATCCACTCGATTTTCAAGGTAATCGCTATGTGTGACTGCTTTTACAACGGTGGCCCAGCGAATCGACATTTCCTTCTTCGATAGGCTCGTCGATTTTTGTTGGTCTCTCGTTTGGTTCGTTTCAGACGAAAAGAGAGGAGCCAGTGATGCGAGAACGTAATGATCCTCTGCGAGAGAGGCCATCGTAGCCGCCGACTCCTCTAATGACTCGGGACTGATAGATAGCCCCGCGACGATCGACAACTTCGGCTTGGTACCGTGGACCTTGAATAATAAGTTACATAAATTACACGCTTACTCTGCCCGTTCGAACGATGCGAGCCGGGATAATGGCGATGCTGCGCATTGACGGACAGTCTCGAGTGTCTTAGCCTAACGAACGAAAGTTTAGAATCTTCGAGAGCTTTCCGTAAAGTATACACCTGTTTACGACAGGTGTAAAGCGTGGATCGTTCGATCCAACGATTCTTTAATCTTTGCAACTCCTTCAAACTGTGATGTGTCAATCCTTTTCATTAGACAATTTATAAATGTAAACATGGATTACTCGATGCAACAATTTTGTTCCTATGCACGACTAAAAATCCATTTCCATTGCAAAAAAATATAACTTAATGTTAACTACTTGGCTACGAATGATTCTTCACTCATTCATCAGCCTATAGGCCTTTCTGACGATTTTGATGTACAGTCAAGCCTGTTTTTCTGCGGTAGAGAGGGGTCGCATTAAATTCTTTTGCAGTAATTCGTGACTCAAAAGCCTATAAAGTTATCCCTTGAGTAACTGCAATCAATTTGATCTACGAGACATCTCATAGTTGACAGTGAATGGGTATAATATAATGGGTTAATAATCGATCGTGGTTACATACTCGCATTCGTTAAATTTAAATGTACAATAGCTCAATACGATTCTCATATACCCCATTAAAATCGAACGCAGAAAACAAATCGCATAAATCAAGGCCGCGCTAAAACAGGTTTGACTGTAATTAGAACTCTTATCATGGATTACTATACAAATCACACTCGATACAAATTAATAATTCGATAAACTATTTTGGGAATATTAAATGGAACACTGCCAGCGGAAATTAGTTCAACAGCGTTGAATATACACGTAACGACAAGCAGATCTGACACGGAATCATGATCGCTTGAGTAATGAAAGCTACTCTTACCTTTGGATTTAAATTAACGATGGTAACTGAAAACTCTGGTCGACGTCGTCATCCCGATGTCGTTTAACGAATGGTAAATTAACATGCAACAGAAATATATTTGTACCTCGTGATATATGTTCGCAACGATGATAGCCGACGTTTGCTCATTGTTGCAATTAAAACTTTGCATAGTATCGCGCAGCATACAAAAGTAAGTGTTGCTAGGAACGAATTCCTCTCCACTGTCTCTCGTTGGATGTTTGCTTCGACGATAGGACATGATTAATGATCTTGTTATAGAACAGGAGTTCCATTTCAGTGAGTGATGGGTGTTACTCGAAGCGATCGTTGCTCTAAACGAGGTACGTGATTCGATCTTCCACGTAGTTGTTTCGAAGACTGAGATGTTGTCCTGCGAAAAACCTTGAACTTCAGCGTCTGCCCTCTATTGCTGGCGCAAGAAAATTGCGGATCATTCTAGGCTGCTCTAGTTGTACTTGTTACAGTCAATCGAGAAATAGTTTTCTTAATGTTAATTTTCGTAAAGGATTAAGGAGTCTCGAGGTGACAGTTCTCGGTGTAGTCTTAAATAAGGCAATCCATTTGTACGTTCATCTGTCCCCAACAAAGCTCTGTAAACAAATTTCGGTTCGTATTTGAACGACCCTCGCAATATAACTGCCCAATAAGTACGAGTGACCCGAATTCGGCCTGATACTTTTTGTCGATCTGAAAGATACCACTTGAGAGTTGTCTTCATCCTTCGCTGCATCCTCGAAATTTGCATCCGCATAGGAAATTTGCTCACCTCTGTTAGCAGAGTCAGACAATGGTTCGGTTGCCCAGTGACGCAGCAACGAAACCCGAGGCGTAACAAACTGGCGCATTATCATTCCAACGACATGCGTTTCGCGTGGAGGGATGCTCGCGAGGAATTCTCAAAAATCACCGCGGTCTTGTTCCCCATCTGTACGGGCGCTTTGTATCCACCTAAGTAAGGAACGCTGGCGGAGACGTGCGCGCGAGTAAGGACAAATGCACGCACGCCCACGAAGTACCGGCCACGCGGTTCTAAATCACCGGGCAAAAGCTGGCATTGTTAACTTCTGACGTTTCCACCGGTCGCGATACATCAGCCGGGGAAAGATATCCGTTTACGCAAAACCGAGGAACCTGGAGGCCGAGGAGAAAGCTGCGTTCCACGGTGTTTTCTCGCTGGACGAACCGCCAACGTGAACGTCGACTATTTCGAGTCCGCCTCGCAGAGTACGCGACAGGTGGTCGCACGAGCGAGGTGGGAAAGACCTTAGGCGACGAAAGAACTCCAACGGGGGACTCGCCGAGACCTCTGATAGGAGCCATGACTTTTGCATTTTGAGGTAGACTGGATATTATGGATGCCTGGAATCTATTTGGTTGATTCATAAATAACTTCGATGTGTTACGATTTATTTCCAAATATATTATATTGGAAACGGGGTATAATGAAATAATGAAATACTAATTTCATGAATGAAAAGTTTTGATTTTATATCTAAATATATCGCGAGTAAACCGAGATCTTTTCTCTACGAGGAGCTGGTCAGGACGAACAGACAGTTGTTATAAATAAAAGGCAGAAAGAATTTCTAGCTGTATACGCAGCAGTTTTCTCATATTCGTTTAGGCTTTATGAAACTGTAGGAAGGGACTCGATATGGCACCCTCGTTATCAACAGCCTTTTGTCATCTAGTGTGCCAATTTCCAATGGCAGATCGATACGAATCAATGAGTTGACGAATGATAAATAAATATTGGGATACGGAGAAACGACATTATGTAGTATCCAGTCCACCTAATAGTAAGCAGAATTTTCGAATAAGGGGAACAAGCTCGAGCAATTTTGCGTTTAACGTTTTACAACGAGTATACCTTTAAAGGGTCGCAAAAAATGGCGTGAATGGTGCGATGATCCAGCAAGGAGAACGCCGTGCTCATTTTTCCGCGATTTTGCAGGACGGTAAAACCTGCAAGCTGGCCACTTTGTGCGCTTAGAAACCGGAATCGGTTTCCGTAATTTTCAGCATGCCAGAACGGACAGCGATGATCAATCTTACGGCGATTCGACGCAGCTGGCTCGGAAAGAAGAAGAGTTGGATGTCCTTTGGAAGAAAATGGAAGTAAAGGGATTCTGTTTCGATGGACGATTACGGTTGCTTTAACCGAGAGCACTCCGCTAGGATATTCAACTAGACTTTAAAGAAAAAATAAAGATTATATACAGCAGCAACAATTTACAATTCGTGAGAATTGTGAAAATAATCACTGTGAGCATGTGGAACTATTTTGCAACGTATTTTTATACTTGACGATAATGATATTAGGACAAATGTGGAAAGTCAGTGTGAATAAAATTAATAAAAATGAAAATTTTAATGAAGGATTTACTTGGTATACAAAATAAAAACATATTAACGTTTTGATCGTGTTTGATTATGTATAGATATTATTACCATATTACCCAAGAAATTAAGATGAGTTTCATTCATTTTTGAATCGCACATACTTCATCCATTTTGTACTATAATTTTCTATTATGTATTTACTTCCAGCTCCAACGTATTCCTTCTATTTTTATATCTTTTATTCGATACTGAGAGGAACCACAAAGGTCGAAACGTTTAAATATATAATACTTTCAAACCATAGCCGTGTGGTCATATTTCCTTCGAGTTGATTTAATGTTCCACGTAGACACAGTTCTGCCCATTGTTCGAATTTGTTCCGAATAAACGAACGCGAAGCGTCTTGTAATAAAGCATCGCCGAACGGCGAGGCGTTGTTCTCGGTTCACCGAAGGAGAACCAAACGACGAATAAACATCCAAGCAGAAGCGATCTGAATTCTCGGCTGTAAAACCGCGAACGAGTTGCGGTCGCGAAAACACTGTGTGTTTTAAATCTCGATACCAATCAGATATCGCACCTACTGCATCCGACGGTTCTCGCATTCCCTGTTTCTTTTTAAATGGTTTATTTTTGCTAAGAACGGTGTTGAATTTTCCCCTTGTGGTTTACGGAGCCACCAACCCGATGTTTATCGAGAAAAATATCTCCCATTAACTTTTTCCATCGACCTATGCAGTTTGAAGCATGGCCTCCATTTTCTAACGATTCCATCATACGTTTGTTATTGACTTGTTAATTTCATATGTATATATATATATATATATATATATATATATATATATATATATACATATATTAATATGTAATAATTATGTACATATAACTCGTATAGTATTGACTATTTTTATACGACAAAACTATTTTATATACGTCAAATATGAGTAAATATGCGAGTAAATATGTGTGGAAAACGAAATTATTGAGAAGAGTTATATACTGTATACATACCATTTTGACGATTCTCGTACCGAGATAAAATCTAATAATAATAAAAATGATAATCGAATCTTCGTTAACATTTTTCGAATCGGACAATTGTTCAACGACTTCTGAATGCATGGGAGCTCGATATCGCATCAGTCGTGGAAAATTCACGAAACGAGAAGCAAAAGCTTCGTGGCGCGAGTGGGTATAATGGTCCGGGCATATTATGCACATGCAACAATGCCGCGAGCAAGAGTCTTCTTCACAAAGCCACCGATCGGCTTTCCAAGTGGTACGTGTCAGGGACGCATCAAAGGATCTGCCCTTTGCCTTCGTCGGATCCTGTTGCAGTGCTTGTTTCAAGGGAAACAGGGATACAAAAGCCTGTCGATGATCGAGCATTCGCCCAAATAGCATGCGTTTAACTCCTTCAGACTCCCTTCATCTCGAAACGAATAAATAAACTGAAAACTCAAGCTCATTGTTTGCTTCGTCGCTTGTGTATTTCTGGAATACTTTGAATCTTGAATTTGTATTCGACTCGATATGAAAAGCATTGCTGGTAATAATAGGATCCCTGACTGTATTTTCGTTTTCGAATTTGAGAAAATCGATTTTTTTTTAATTTTATTTTCTTAAATTACATATCTTCAAACGTGTAAAAGGATATACTGATATTCGCAAAGGTAACTAAGTTATAAATGTTTGAAGGACACCGCTCCACAATTCCTAGACACATTTCTTATGTGCACCATCCAAACTCGACGAGTGTCTGAAAATCAAAATACCCCCTTAAACGAAAGTCGAGCTGGCACTTGCTTCGTTGCACCCGTTCATAAATCAAGTAACAGTTTCGTCGTGCTCGTGCTGATTACGACATAAGCAGGATCTCCAGGTGACTGTTTATAGATGTCAGATGTATGTTTGTCGGACGACAACCGTTAGGTCAACTATACTTACGAGCAATTAAGCATAAAATCCGTGGATTCGTTCATACATACATTTTGCGTCTCCCGATTTTCCTCATTCCACATTGTAACCAATTAGGAAAATTCTACATTTCAGAGTCGTGGCGCAGAGGAATTTAAACGAGAAACAGAGATGGAATTATTAAGCATTAAACGGCAAAATTAAAATTTATTTATTACGACACGTGGATGTTTTCTTGCAAATATATCTATGGATGAATATTTTCTTTCAACTATCCGTATGCAACATAGTGTCGCTATTAGGTTCATATAAATAGAAACGGCGAATATTGCATGCGTAAAGTAAATATCGTTAAGCGTAGACTAACTACCTTGTGAAATATGCATAATTACCTAAGTACATTCTATGAGAATCGTCAAACTGAGTGGGAGATAAAATGTATGAAATAACTCTCTCTATTAATAATGATTCGAAGCTTTCTCGGGTACACGCATCAATGGTGCATCGTTAATTTTGAACTCAGAAACTTTAAAAAAAAAATTAATATGACATTAACAGCGTGTCTTTTTACTTGAAGTCACTATAGATATCTAATTCATTATAGTGACATTTCTATTTTTCTCATTAATATTTAGCATTCTGGATAGTTTTATTGAACAGATATTTCATTCGCAGCTTTGAATACAGTTTTCACGCATCGAAGACACGATGGTAACGTAATAATTTATATTAAGAAATCATTTGTCGCGAAGAGAGTAGACAATACTCAGAGGTTATGGCGGGGTTAACGCTGTGCGCTCCGCGATTGTTCTCCTACCGCGCATTGAAATCACTCGAGCGCCGTGTACGCTTGTATTACGAATAACCAAGGTGTCGGGCGGAAAAGTAAGGCCATCTTCGTAATTTATCATCGAGCGTGGTAATTTCTTTACCATATTAAGTTATTAACATATTCGAAGTTCATTCGTTGAAGTGTGAAATAAAATGAGGATTATAAATGTATTATAAATGTTGGTTTGATTGCAAATTATTCGTGGATACGTTGAGGTTGATCAGTCCAAATAAAATTTTAGGATTGCTCGAAGAATACAAAGAGAATAGTAATGTTTGTGGTGTAGCAGTAATTTATGGAACACAATAAATAATTATTATTGCTTCGTCGGGGTGTTCCATGCAACCGAACATTTGAGAAGCACAAACCAATTTTTGAGAAGATCAACATCAGCCTGGAAATAACTTAAGCTAGTGTTTAGATTTTAGATAACACACATACATACATACGCACAGATGCGAAGTATTTAAATTAACGATCAGTAGACTGCGAATTTGATCCCGTTTCGTGTACCAACGAACAATGTCAAAAAATTCAATTAACACCGCCTTTTTTATTCCTATAAGTTACAAGATACCCTAAAGGTGCGTGTCAGAGGACCTTCGATCGACATCCGGCGAACCCACACAGGAAACGAAAATCCCCCGAGCAACGTATGGCGGTATCGCGTTACCGATCGCGCGTTAAAACGTACCAGGGTAAATACCGAGGGGAACCGGTTCCGAAAAGCGTGGCCAGTCGTATCGAAAGCCGAAGTGGTACGGGAGCGCGAAAGCTCCCTCGGCCTGTTAAACCAAAGAATGTCAGCGTACGAAAGCGATCGGGTTCGCGCCTTGTCCGCCCCTGGGCTGCTACATTGTGGTTTATTCGAGGAGCGTCGGAGCCACAACCGCAGTCGGTACTTACAGAAAGTGTAGAGTGCAGTACGCGCAACAAAGGAAAAAAGCCATACGGGTGGAAGGAAGACTGAAGCCAGCAGACCGGCATTCATAGCCGACCGGCCAGACCTGACCGTACCTGGCGAACAGACGTGCTGGTCAATGAACCGTGGCACACGCGACGCGCTCGACTACGCGCGCCCAACGACGACCGTGTGCGTACTATACACGCGTCCTTCTCAGGTACACGTCTCGTTATTACGCACGATACGACCCACTGATCGATCGATCGAATCGATGCGCCCGGAATAAAGGCGCGATCCTCTTGCCAGAAGCGCGTGGACTGGCCAGCTGGAAATGGGACGACCGACGTCGGTTGCCACGATATCGGAGCCCTGTCGAAGGTTTTCGAAGATTAACGGTTCACGATAAGATTGCCTCGTATGTGTAATTTTTGAAGAACACCTACAAGTGCTAACCTTAATCCATGACGTGATTAAGGGTTGAAAAGTTGGTGACAGTCAGGACAGTTCCACGTCTGTAGCCACTACGTGCACATTTAGCGTCTTCATCCTCGTCCTCAATAGCGATTGACGTATCGTAAACTCGCAGCGTGGCAGTTACAATCAATAGTCTCGTCAAACAACCGTGGATCCAACTTGTAGCACCCTTTCCCTGTAGCACGCCTCTTCACGGTCCGATAACCTTCCACCTCTATAGAATCGGTACTTAACCCTTTGACCGCGAAGAACGTATTGTATACACCCTCGGGAAATGGTCTCAGAGAAATGTTCCATTGAATCAATTTTAAAAAAAATATCAGCTCATGGGGGATGACGAGACGAAACTTTTTTTATATGTATCGTTTATTCATAGGACGCTTAGTTTAGGAAATAGAAATTGAAAAGTTAGGAGTTCGTTGCGAAAATTGAATTTCAAGGAAAGAGGTCTTTTAAGTTTTCAATTTTATTTTCGAAACCAAACCTTTGTT
This sequence comes from Hylaeus anthracinus, assembly GCF_026225885.1. Lineage (NCBI taxonomy): Eukaryota > Metazoa > Arthropoda > Insecta > Hymenoptera > Colletidae > Hylaeus > Hylaeus anthracinus. Next base: position 3,651,655 of record NW_026534341.1, on the reverse strand, counting down.
TGTTACATCAAGAATGTCGGGTATGGACTCCTTCGTTAAATGGGAGCTGTGTTATTAAATAAGTTCATGGATTCTCTTCAACTTAATCAAGGTAATTGTGATTAAAGCGTGTTTTTCGTCGAAACTGTATTGTCTCGGTGGTGAGGTAGTTGAAGAAGGCGTGATGTCTTTCGTAAAAACTTCATGCATCGTCTATGAATCAGTTATCTACAATAAAAGTGCGATGTCTCCGATAAAAACTTCCTTATTTGTCCTGGAATTGAGGTATTCGATGCAATGACGATTGTGGATTAAAGTCTCGTAGCGGTGTCCAGCCTTCTTGCATGCAATACTCTTCCTTTAGAGACCAAAACAACAATTAACCTTCCTGAAATCTTGTAACGCTCCGTCGGGGAAGGTCAGATCGAGTGGATCGGAGGATTGTCAAGAACTTCTTCGTTAAATGAGGGCCGTTCTGTCAAACCGGTTCAATTGTTGTAGCTGAAGTAATGGCGTCATTATCCTTCGTAAAAAGTTTATGGGTTGTCTTGAGACCGAGGCAGCTGAAGTGGAATAATCCCTGTAAAGCTCGCTGCGGAGGTGTTGCAGGATTTATGCGTGATGTTTTCGTACGTACCCATCCGGTAGCAACGTAAATTCAGCTACTTACTGCTTAGCTGGCTCGTGAACCTAGTTACGACTCCCAGAAGGACTTGGAAGGATTTAGAATTGTAAATTTATTTTTCTCTTCCTTTTATATATAGAAGGGCTGTACTTGAGATCCTGTAGTTGTTATATTAAATTCCTGAGTTCTTTCGTTTCACTTATTATTAGTATGCTATACTCGAACTATCTTTGGCTAATATTGTTAAAACGTCAGCCATATCTGGGTTAACCCTTTGCACTCGAGGCCTTTCTTTCTGGTATCTACTAGCAACTCGAGACGCTTTCTTAACATTCTATTGCCACGAATGCTACGTTTAACCCTTCGAGTGCCAAGGAACGATATATCGCACCTTCGTGCACTTGCAAAAAGGACCAACAACGAAGTATCGCTGCTTTTTCTGCTTTCACTTCGTGTTCCAAAGTAATTAAACCTAAACAAACGTTATTGTTAGCCGATGTACTGCGTCAGATCTAGTAGTAACCGAGTCACCTTTCGAGTCAAAGGGTTAATTAATCCACGAATATATGAATATCCAAGAAATAATTTCTTTATCAAACGATCTTATAGGATTCATGCAGTAGAAGGTTAAGTAAAAAGGCCAAATAAAGTTTGTAGGGAGTAATTCCGAAGACTGCTACGAATGTCGTTGTTAAATGGAAGACATGTCGTTAGACCAGTCCAGTTGCGCCAGTCGAGATAAAGGCATGATGCCTTTCAACAAAAACTTCGTGAACTGTCTCGGAGGTAAGATAGTTAGTACAATGGAATTTTTTGTTATCTTGATGCAAGCTTTAAATGTTTGAGTAAGCAATCTTAATGAAATGTTCTTTTGTCGATTATACTGTGGAAACGCGTGGATCGTAAAGACAGAAGTAGGACGTAGCCTGAGGTTGAGTAACAAAAGTCGTTAAAAGTTTTCGTCACCGATATATGGAGATTGATGTCATCGATTTCTGGGGGGGGATCCAAAGGAATACTAATTTGGAAGCCAAAGCAGTTTACACTTAATAATGATCTTCTCCTATTGTCGTTCTTCTAATTGATTACAAATGTACTTGAAAATTATTACGAGTTCAAATTAATTATATGTCTCTACGTTCGATCATTTATGATTGTACTTGAAATGAAAATATTTAGTCGCCATTCTGTTACATTAAAGTACAAAATTTCATGGTAATAGAACACACTTCGACATTTTGTTTTTACAGATATCTGCTCTTTCGGTATGGGTGACTGAAGACAGATTAGAATTTGTTTGCTTTTTCTTTTTTACAAATAAATGGTTAACTTACTTTCGAGGGAAGAATTAATTTCTGCGCCTAATACACCATAAACAGTGACTCGTTCGAAAATTAAGCGTTGCCAAATGTAATTAATACAAGCGAGTGGTCGAAGTACAACAATAAGCGCACTAAAAGGATTCGCAAAGTGCCACATTGCGTGATACGAGTTACTTTTTCTGCAGTGGCGTTCGTGGGACCCGCGTCGTCGCGATAAATTCGCCGAAGAGAAAGTATATAAAGGAGGCGAAATAAAGCTTCGGAGTATCGACAAATCTGTGCAACGAGGTGGGAGAATAACCTTGTGCGTGTAACGTATTGTCACGGAGTCTTCTCGAACATTGGGACCGTGGTCGTGTCGGAATGCATGCCTGTAAGAATTTCCTGTACCGTCTGCGATGATTATCGAGAAACGTAACCACGTTGGCACGGACAAAGACGATTTCGTGAATAAACTTTTAATTCGTTCGTGCAAAGAATGCCCCTGACTGACGCGACCGAGGCTGGAGCTAGTTTGCATACTAGAGGCGGAAAACACTTTCACTGCCAATAAAAGAAAGAGAATGGAATGGTTTTAACTGTAGAAGTGCTTAATTAGATTTAGATTAGACTTTCTATTAAAACTGGATCTAAACTGGAGCATCTAGACACCTCGACGCGCATGCGTAATTTATAAATAGTTATAAAGACTTCTACGATTTCGATCTTGATCGAGAAAAATCTCGAAACATGCGTATCGATCTCGACGAGATCTCGACGAGATTTTGACAAGATTGCCGATACAGAATACAAAATACGCCGATATCTGTTGTATTATCAGGAACGACATGCAAGTTTTCAAGTTCTTAGATTATACGGGTTTAAGAATTCCATTTCGCACAAAATGTAAGTACATTACAAATGACATAATTTTGTAATGCGAAAGGAAACGAAATTTGAGAAAATACGATTTAATACGATTACTTTCTCTGCGTAGTAAAGCCATCGAATAGAGTAAATAAACATCGAAACAAGGAAACCACTCGTTCAAGTTCCCACCCAATTACTGAGAGGCTGTACTACTGATTAGAAAAATGTCGGGCCAACCTAACGACCCGATGCATAGCCGCAATCCAAGTCGAATGCCGGAAGAGTCCTTTCAGAAGAACACGGCTTACATCCTGGTGGCTTGGACGGTATCGACCACCGAGAATCCGAGCCGTGAAAGCCCCGACACTCTTATTGAGCAATGATTGTCCGAGTCAGAGTAAAAATACGGTGATGCATCGTCGTTTCGAGCAACTTCCGATGCCGGAGACCGCGAGCGCCGGCCATGCACGTCCACGCGCTTCAAACAGTAACGTTCTTTCTCTCGTTTGAGCGATAACATCGTCGTGACCCTTGAAGCGGTCGGTACCAAACCCCCTGCGCGAGATGGTTGACCCATCCTGGTCGTCGTTGTCCACGGGCATACATCGACGTGGCGTCGTGATCGCACCGTTCAGGGTCACCGAAGGCTAGAACAGTGAAAGCAAGAAGAGCGCGCCGCAATGAATAGAGGGAACGCCGGGGTTCAACAGCCTGAATAAATATATCATAAATCATGCGTAATCCATTGTGCGAACGTTCAGCCATTATTATCGGCCGAGTGTGCACTGTTTCGACCGAATAGGCACGCCAGAAAAGGAAAATTAATTTCCCTGATTGAATGCCATTGAGGAGCACGAGGAAGCTGGAATGACGGAAGTAACGACGCTGCGGAATTGAAATGTATAATACGTACGGTACCGAGGGAATGGAGATGTACAGCATGCGCAGTATCGATAAACGTGACGTTTACTCGTTTAGCGACGTTTTGTAACTCTTTTCATTTACGAGATCGTTGGTGGGAAAGTTCTAGCGACGAGATTCGAGCAGTTATCAAGGTAGTCGAGAAGTAGTAGTGAGAACATACCATACGTGGTAGTTGTACAAATATCTAAACCTACAACTTTATGCATACATCTGATATAATCCCCGATATAGTCGTAAACTTTTCATCTCAAACCTTACTTATTTCGAAAGCAAGTAGCCGTACAGCTCTAAATAGGTGATACTTGTTAAGCAGCTCGTGGAGACCTGCAACTTCAGGCAGGACTTGTTAAAGAAAGTTTCCACTTGTGAGCCTCTTCTTGTCAGACGCTTGTCGAGTCGAGAACCGATCGTGAGACTAATCCTTGACGAGCGGAATCCTCTTGCTCTCGGCGACCTACGAAACCCTTGGGAAACCATGCCAGTAATACCATCGACGTCATTGCACGAAACCGATACACTCGTGGGCTAGGTGTTTCGCCGCGGGACACCAGAGGCAAATTGCCCGTGTAAAGGGAGACTCGAGACTCGAGAGAGTACCTAAGATGATGTGCGTGTCGGTGCCTGTTCCTTTTTCATACGTGCAGGATCAATCTATAGTCGTGAAAGATTGTTTCGTGTTCTAGCTTTAACATTCCAAACAGAATATTGCAATTTATGATATTTAATGTGGATGAAATTGTACTCTGAATTTTTATTTTTATTCGCAGCTGTACAAACTCTTCTCGTACACTCTTGGTGTCTTCGTATGTTATCTTTCTAGATGTACGTATGTATGAAATTCTCCATTTTGACCATTTATATTAGCAACGTAGGTACGTGTGCTTTTCTTTCAATTGGTACACTAAAATTTTGCAAAATTTCATATGTTTCGGTTGGAGGTAACGGAATCTAACATAAACGCCCACTGTCGCCTCTCGACCACGAGTCCTCAGGGGCTGTAGCGTGCGAATATGCAGCTGCAATAGGGGCTTAGCAACCCCGAGGTACTCTAAATAGATGGTGGGTCCCAACAGACGTGTACAAAAAACAAGACCAACGTAAATGTAACGTGCAGAGTTGCGATAAGGCGAACTAAGCCAAAATTAAGGAGTTATGCGAGGGAAAGTAATGTCAGGAAGAATAGAAATAATCGTATTGTGACGTATGGATCAAGTGCAACAGCCGAAGCGACAGTTACGCGCTTAAAAAAACTAAACAAGCAAGCCTCTACGAGCGCAAATGGCTATACCATAATATTCAAAACCAACGATTTACTCCAGAAGATCCATTTATCACAAAATCCCGTTCGACCAACTACTACGTAACAAATTCGAGAGTCTGACAAGCTCAATCCCGTCGTGGCACAAATGCCAATGATCCGATTACGCCTTCGACTAATAACAGTATTCCATTTAAATCGAATAGAGTGCAAAAAAAGCGAACGACGCGGAGCGAAACGCAAATCGCGTCGTTCCGTGGCTACGAATCCGCAAAATGGCATATCGTGGACGTTTATCCCGACGAGTGGCGCACGAAACGGCCCCGTACGCGCTCACGCACGGGGCTGATCTAAATTGAATAGACATTTTGTGATGTAGTGCGCGACGTTACCCGCCCTGAAGGGAACCGCCCACGATAAGCTTCGCTGGCTGGATCTCCGGCCACGTTCGAAAGGTTCACATCTCCATTACCTGGGCTCCCCTTTCGAGTCGTTTACGTGTTCCGCGAGGCTCTCTAGCCACGCGATTGACATGTTTACCGAGCGGCAAATATAATTCTTGCGGAGATAACGCGGGGACATAAGAAAGCAGCGAGGCTGGCAAATGTGTCCGATGATTCGACGTTAAACGATGATTTAACGTATGGGACGTGTCGTGTTCGAGTGAGAATAGATTCTAGGGGAAGTAACTTGAATCGAAGAAAATGTAATGTGCTGGAATTTGAGGTGTTTGGATTATTGTAATGGTGGGAGGAAAGGTGTAGGCGGTAGGTGCGAGAATGCTAGGTTCTATACTTTCTACACGATATAATCTGACTGTTCTTTCTTCGGAATGCTTGCCGCAATTCATCCCACATAGTTGGAATGATTACGATCAAACTGGAATTTTACGCATTAGGACGTACCCAAAATCCTTAAAAATTGGGATAAAACCATTGTATGAGTAACACAAAAAGAATGACAAACTAGTCGAAACGACGACATCTTCAACTAATTTTAGACTTATTACGATCGCTAACAAGTTTCTCATTTCCAGGAGCACTTTCACTCCCTATTAAAAATTGATCAGTATCGAAAGCCTTCACATATCACCCACTTTAAAGAACGATGGCACTAACGATACCAACGACATCAAACCACTATCTCTCTGGCTCTTTCATGAACGCAATTTGTCGCTGGCACCGATTACGCCTTGCACCCGGGAAAGTAAACCAATTAATCGATACCGGCGAGCGAGCGACGGCTGCCTCGATATGCAACGAAAGGAATCCGTGATTAACGATCCGCGTCGTTTTGGCTGATTTCGTTGGTATCTGATTCGCTGGAAAGTTGCTGCGGCGTGACGTACATTTTAGTCGTTTTTCATTTGCTCGGATCAGTTCTATTTCGCTCGACCGGCGAGCTTTGATCGATCGGTATCGGGACGAGTCAGGTTCGACGAGGTTGTTCCATCAATCGACGTGCGTGTTTCAGCATGGAAATTCAGCGCTGCACGAGGCATCCTGGCGAGGGTACAGCCGAACCGTGGCCGCCCTGGCGAAGGCCCTCGGGACGCAACGTGCCCCTCTGCACGCGAGGAATCTCGCTGGATTCGCGCCGCTTCACCTCGCCTGCCAAAACGGCCACAACCAAAGCTGCCGCGAACTCCTCCTGGCGGGGTGCAATCCTGACCTTCAAAACAACGTGAGTAATAGGCCACCGCGTGTTGGCGCTTTTACCTCGGCGCCTGGGGACTGTATCGCACGGAAGAGGCTACCGTACCGTACCGTAAATTAGTTTTTTTGGAAATTAATAGGTCGATACATAATTATACAGCGTTTTTCTTTTCGTGACATTCTGTCTATGTCTATTCTCAATTACCGAAGCTTTTTTACCGTCCGGTCGTATGTCTGCCCTTAGCCACCACAGCAAAGAACCATAGTTCGGACAATAAAGGGACATTTACTTTGTACGTGTGTCAACGGAAAGTCTTGGACGTGTGAAATTTCTTTTTGCAGTATGGAGACACGCCTCTTCACACATCCGCACGATACGGGCACGCTGGTGTCACGCGTATTCTAATTTCTGCGCTATGCCGAGTCTCGGACCAAAATAAAGTAAGTGGCAACTACTGTTTGCGACTACAGTAGCTTCCTAATCCCTCGTAATTGAAGATAATACTATGCTCGCGAACTGAAATGCTGTTGCACTTTACGAATAGAACCTTCGAATCTGATACAGCCTAGTTTGGCTGATACCTTCCATGCTCGTAGTTATTTATTAATTATACTATATCTTTTAGTCCATGAAATATAGATATAGACTTTTATCTATAAAATACTGCTCGAATTTTAATATTTCACTAATCTATTTTCAAGTTACTACCATTTGAAGTCATCGTTATATTTCCGAATAAATAACTGCGAGTTGATAATTCCTCGAGACCCAACAAACAATGCCTGATCGATAATGTAGATACCTGAGCTACCTCAAAATTGACCAAGTTCTACTATCCACCTTTACACTGTCAAGTACCCAAAGTGTACTCAAAGAAGTGCATAACCCTATCCTCAACGTCCTCCCACATACGCAACAAAAAGTAAGTCAGAACTTACGTCCAATGCCACTCACCGTTCGTCCAACTACGACCACAAATGGTCTGGCAATTTGCGCGTACGAAACCACAAATCCCCAACCGAAACGCGAAGATCCTGTTTAACGAACGTCTCTAAACGCAGAACGGCGACACGGCGTTGCACATCGCCGCGGCGATGGGCCGTCGAAAGCTGACGAGGATCCTGCTGGAGGCTGGCTGCGACCGTAGCCTACGTAACAAACAAGGAGAGACCGCGAAGGACATAGCCAGGCGCAAGAACCTGACGGAGATACTCGAGATAATCAGTAAAGCGCGAAGCAAGAGCAGAACGCGAAGCAAGAGCCGCGAGGAGGACGGCGTAGCGTCTGGCTCGGCCTCAGCCAACGCCATCGCCGCGGACAAGGTCGATGGGAAGAGCAACAAGAGCGAGAAGAAGCGAGAGAAGACTGGTAGTGGTACCAGCGGCAGTAGGGACAGTTGCACGAAGAAGGAGAAAAAGAAGCACAAATCGTCCGGCAAGCAGAACAAGGTCCACTTCGAGAAGGCCGTGATGGGTAGACAGTGGTCGCCGTACGGGTGCCACTACTACCCCGATCCGGAAGCGTTCCCCCAGCCCCGTTTGGATTCCCTACCACCGGATCCGTTGGGCCGTGGCGAACAGTACTACCTAGACCTGGCAGGGAACATCAGAAAGGGACCGGTGGGAGTGGGCTACACCTGCTATTGCGCGCCGTTCTTCAGGCACATGGAGGCCAAGCTCGAGAGGGACAAAGCTGAGCTGAAAGCGCACATAGATCAGGCCCACGAGAGGCTGGACCTGAAGGTGGCCAATCTCGAGAGGAGGACCAGGGGACAGATCTCCGAGCTGACCAGATGCGTGGCGGCGGAGAGGTCCAGGTGCGACGAGAGGCACACCCACCTGCAGCAACGTTTAGCACGCGGTGGCAGAGGCAGACACAGCGAGCGACCGGCCAAAGCGTCGTTCGCCAACGATCAGTCGTTCCCACCGGCCCGTGCCAGGTCGCTCGAGGATTTACTGGACGACAGACCGCACGACAGGAGCTTCGAGATCCCAGGCGAGACGCCCATACATCGTGGCAGCCTGGACGATCTCGATATACCAGCCATACCGAGGCTCAGCAAATCCATGAGGGATCTCCCGTCGGGTTCCGGTGTCTCGAGGTCAACGCTGAGGGTGCTCGACGTTCCAGCCAGGCTGAACGAGACGTTCGACGGGGTGATCAAGCAGGATCGCAGCTCGCCTCTCGGGGCTGCATCCTCGCCATCGATCGGGTCCAGGCAGCAGGTCCATCAGCAGCGCGTAAGTGTGAAATTCGTGGTATTTTTTGTTAGGTATAATAGAACAGACTCTGGGAAGAATAATATTTGAATAGTAGTTGAATAAAAACGACGTGTAGCGTTTAACTCGTAATGTTTATTCATTTGAACAAATATTAGAGTCATTTCATGCTGAATAGATCTTTTTCTATATTGAACGATATGTCTTGTATTGATTTTGATGGAATTGTGATAGCTTGTAGTCCACGTGGAATTGTGGGAGGTTTAAGTCATCGCTTTGATAGCTTTGAAATTGTTTATAAAATACTGGACATTGAAATGCTTCATCAATTATTACTCGTTGAACGTGAAGTACAATTTCACTCGTTTTAGAGTAAAATTATCAAGTTCTGCTATTTAATTAATGAATAATGAGAAAAAAGTTTAACTTTCATTCTTTATTCAGAATTTTTATCTAAATTATAAGTTTGCACATCTCTCCCATAGTGTCACCCGGAAGTGTTTGATTAAGCTCCAGGCTTAATGACACCCTGCGGTTCGGCGCGCTGGTAATCGCGTTTGAGTGGGAGATTAAATCGCTGACGTCTTCAACTTCTCAAAATTCTCGCTCTGTTTAACGATATAGACTCAAAGACTAGGAAATTGCTTTTCAGACATTACTGAATTACTGTTACGAGTACCGTTCACGTTTGCGATAAATAAAAATTTGTTTGGCAACTGACGTAAGAAATAGTAGAATTGTTGAATTAAGTGAGGCACTGCCAGCTGTTTGTACACTTTTCTCAGCTATCCCTTACCCGATCTTTCAGAAAACACTCAAAAAAAAAAAAACAAAAAAAAAACAGAACGACTTTGAAAAAAATGTTTAAAGAACCGTGTTATTGCTGCAGCGTTCAGATTTCCGTATCGCGATAAAATTGTCTGCGTAATAATTTTGTTCGAAATTCAGAAAAGTTGCGATCATGAATTGACAGGATCACTCGTCTCGGGAGCATGGCATGAACTCCTGCCAAGAGGAGGGCAACGCGACGCGGAAGAGCGACGACAACTTGAACGAGTGGAGATCGTCGGGACGACGGAGCGTTCACGAGATGATCAAGAGATTTCAGCAAGTACCTGGCATGCACAACGGTTGGCGAGGTCCTCGTTCAGGAAGCAGCGAACCAACCAGCCCCGAGCACAGTCAGTGTTCCCAAAATCAGAGGGTCCAGCCCCAGGGAGGCGTTGGAAACGGTTGGCATGGCGAAGGTATTTTACCAGAAAGTCTTGTTCGTTGTGTCATTGTTGTGTTCGAAGCAAAAATCTGCAAAAAAGAAATTTTATCCTCATTAGAATAAGTTTCCTGAAGAGGATTTACGACGAGTTTAAAGAATATCACACATTGATGCTGAATAATCAGTTTATCGCTCGTAAAGAGAGTTGATTAAAGGTATATGTTTTCCTTAGTTTAATTTCTAAAAATCACACGGTATAAAGTATCAAATAATGTGCATGGAAATATCCTCGTCGAGTTGCTGAAAAATTCCATTCGTCGTTGTAATAAATTTTGAAAATTTTTTCTTGAACTCGTCGGGTGTTAAACATAGGTAACGACAGCGAGAGCAGCGAGGGGGATGACGACGAACAACCGGAAGCACTTAGCGGTGGGATCTCTGGAAAAGGAGTGATATCGGAGCACGTGCATTACGACAGCATAGCCAGAATGCCATATAGATCCCGTAATGCAGTTTATAGCCCGACACCGCCTTTGCATGATGCGCACAATGATTCAGGATATAGTACCCGCATGTACGGTTCCAGTAAAGGTGCTTCTCCTTCGTTATCAGGTAAAAGTATTATATCTGTTATTTATGTCGATAATACGTTCCTCTTACCGTTAAATAGATAACTACTTTGCAAACTGTCTCCTATATTTCTATACTTTTTACACCACTGTGTGTACCTATATCTCAATCTGTGTATATTTACTTTGTTAAGACTATTTGGAAATGGCGAATAACGTTGATATAAACGATGACAATGATATCTTAAAGCTTATTTCTTCTACATTCCTTTACGTTTATACCTCTACTCGTGGACTTCTATGCCTTAATATCATACGTATTTTCAATATAATATTTATATTTTAGTATTTTCTATTTACTATCGCTGCTTCGCTATGTCTATAATTTTCATACGTTCTCCAAGTCCTCTCTATTCGCATTAAATTAAGTCAAACGTGCCAGATATAATTAAATGCAAATTATCCCGTTTTTAATTGAAAATTAATTTCATTTTGATTCTAGCATCTTTACATAAATACATTGTCACCTTCTAGGTCAACTGGAATGCGACGTGATTCTGCCGACCACACCGAACACATTTCCCAGCGGTGAACAACTGGCTGCACTGTTGGAGCAACCCAGGAACCACGATCTCACGGTCTACGAACGCGGTGCCGACAATGTTGTCATTAACATCGGAACCGCGAGTCTCGTTTAAGAGATACTTCCAAAGACATCGACTTCGCATAATTTCATGATACCTACTCAGGTGTTTATACGATAACATAAATATCGTGTACAAATCGAACTGTTCATACTATTAGGCAATAATTATGTACAAAATAATTTTTGTTTAAAGATCGAAGTATTCTGGTTTCGTAAATAGTTTATGGTGAAACGTTGATAAAATTATGATAAACTATGATAAACTGGAAGATGTGAATTCCTTGTAGCAATAGAAATCAAAAAGTTATCTACCATTTTGCAATCCTAGGCTTCGTTTTCGAAATATGTATGTATAAGCAGAATTGATGCCAGGGATGATTCAAACTCGCGCCATGCGCACCGTCTTCAGCGTCAGGAAAGTATCTAATATAAATATAAGACTGGCGCCCTTCGGGGCCATTTATTAATTACTTACGGACGATTTTCGCCATTTTTCTCAATAAAGATTTTTACTTTTTTTAAAATAATTATTGAGTATTTGGAAAATGCGTATTATAATAAAAGATTAGATTTGAAACAATCTTAAAGTAAGGAAACAAATTAATCACTAGGCGAATTTCAATTCGTGGTAAAATATTACGGAAAAATGGCTTTCCACCTCCCTCCTCCCACGAAGTAAGGTCATTTAGCGATTTATTAAACCCCTTTTCTTCCTCAGGACCCTTCGTAATTAATGAACGTCCCCTTAGTCGCTCCAAAGAATATTAGAAGTATAAAAGAATTAGGATCATGCACCGTTTTCTATAGCTACAGTACTGCGTGACGGAAAAGCAGTTGAAATTGAAATGGCTTCCGCCGAACGCTGTTTAAATCCTACCCCACTCAGCGCTTGCTCACACATAGAACATAGAAAAAATTCTTTTCACTGGTTGAAAATTCTATCTATTTTTGAAAGACGTATGGCAAAATACCTGTTACAGAAGTTGATTCGTATGAAACCTTAGTTACGTAGTAAATTCTTTGTTTTATCATTATGTACATGTATATCCTTTTGAAAAAATCATCATTCGCATCATCATTAGAGTAGGAAATGTGTTATGTACCTACGTATAGATTGCCATGTACCACGAAATTAGGTTCAATTATATCTATTTATTATATAATAACAATACATGTATCATAGTATGTACATGCCTGTTTTTGTTAACAATAGTATCACTATACTAGTGAATATCTCAATTTAGTCTCGTTCAAAAACTAAATGTATTATGCAGCGATAGGTGCAATTAAATAACAAATGAAGATTTTGGCCACTAGTGTCCTGTTTTACTTATAGTACAGATGACAATGCAAATTCTGTTATCGATGAATGATACAAAGGTACACCTGTTAAGGTGTTCGCATTAGCATTTTGAATTTCTACAGCAACATAATCACCATTTTTTATGGGTTGTTTCATATTTGAATATTTATCAGTAGGTATATCCATAGTCGGAATTATTACTCGCGTGTTACCATCGTTCCTTCCTTGAAGATACTCGTCTGATCGCCTGCTGGCCTAAAATTAAAATCAAAATTGCTTAATCTTTATTAGCGACAAAATTGGTTTTCTCTCAAATTTGTTTAATTATTGTACCACGTGGTACAATTATTGTTATAATATAGTTTTATTATTATAGATTATAAAATTGTTTTACCCCCTCTACAAGTACAAGTTGCACCTGTCCAATCTGTAATTTATTTAATTCCTCCGAAGTGGGCGTACATGTTGAAATCATTCGTTCGAGTCGTTTTTGTTTTACAATTGGTTCTACATTGTCCTCATAGCGACGATGTGCGGTAGTTTTCTAAAAGTAATTCAACATTTTGTAGTGATAAATACTTCGTCCATAGAATATAATATAATCTACACGTATCGTCGAATGTTAATTGAAGAAATGTATGTAAATAAAAAGTACCTCCCGCATGCTATACGAAAATAAGTATGCTTTGTTATATTTCACTAATCGTATCAACGATAGTGTATCTTGAAATTGTTCTTCAGTCTCACCACAGAATCCAGCAATAAAATCGCTGGAGAGACTTATATTTGGAAGAATATCACGTATATGGTGCACCAAATCTAAATATACTTCTCTCGTATATCCCCTCCTCATTCTTTCCAAAACAACAGAATTGCCACTTTGAGCAGGTAAATGTATTTGCTTACAAATGTTCGACCTCTCAGCTATCAATTGCAAGACTTCATCGGGAAAGTCTTTAGGATGCGGTGATGTGAATCTAAAAATGACTTTTGATTAAAATTGCCCCTTAGACTAAATCAGACTACTTCAAAAAAAAGATAGGACAAATTTTATTCGAATGAATATAAAGTATATCTTTATCTAAATAAGAGTCTTGCTCATTTCTGATATAAAGTACAATAATGGAACATTCATCACCTTATCCTCATTTCTGGATTAATACGAGAAACTTCATCTAATAAATCGCTAAACCTGCGACCTCCTTTTTTAGTTTTATATACAGTTTTGAAACCTCTGGCAAGATGAGTTTCTACATCATTAACCATATAAAATTCTGATTGCGACATGTCCCTGTAACTATTTACATTCTGCCCAAGTAATGTTACCTCCTTTACACCATCATCTGACAAGGATTGAATCTCTTTTATTATACTGCTAATTGGTCGCGACCTTTCTCTTCCTCGTGTAAATGGTACGATGCAGTATGTGCACATATTATCGCAACCTCGCATTATTGAACTAGAAAAATAATTTTAGACAATTATTAATTATGATAATATTATAATACAATGTATGTGACTGGCTCCTAAGAATGGAATTTCTTATGGATAAAAAATGGATTTTTTAACTTTAATAGTTCTTGGGGTTTTCAAGACTTTGAACCCTCCACTTTCAAATAAACTAGTTTACATTTAAAACTTTCTAACTTCTCTTTTCTTGAGAGCTCTTCACATATAATATTATAATTGATATAAAAGAGATTATGACATTACACAAATGCACTACGGGAGTCTGGATTCAGTCTTACTGGTGTAATGTCTGCATATGTTTCATCAAATGATAAAACAACATTAACAGCAGTTTCATTATCCGGTTGAGACAGAAGTCGTGGTAAATCCTTGTAACTGTCTGGACCAGCTATAACATCGACTAGTCGTCCTTTTTCTAGGATTTTCGTTTTCAAACGTTCTGCCATACATCCTAATAAACCAATCTTCATGGTAGGCCTCCTTTTTCTTCTCATGCCATTTAAACCCTCTAGTTTGTTCCATACTTTCTGTTCTGCGTTATCTCTGATAGAACATGTAACGAGTAGGATTATATTAGCACTTTCTATGTCTTCTGTTTTCTTATAACCATGTGTTTTGAGAATAGACCAAATTATCTCTGTGTCATTAACATTCATTTGACATCCATAAACTTCAAAATATACTGAAATTACAATTAATAAAATTAAGAGTTAATACTTTTATTTTGAAATATTTTGAGTATCACAATTATAAAAATTATTAAATACTGATCTGTATGTTCTTTTATCTGATATAATTACACAATTATAGATACTTATATGTAGTTGTTTACCTTTTTGGTTACGAGCTTCGATGTCTTTCGCATAAGGAATACTTGGTGCGATAATAGGATCATTAGAAACTGGAGAATTACTTGTTATAAAATCTTTTAATGACGGTCCACTTTTTGGCAGAACTCTGAATTGCTTCAGATCGGATATAGGTTTTTGACTGTTCTCTTTATTAACCTCAAATTGAATAGCAGTTGCGTGTAATCTTCGACGGTGTAAATTATATTGAAGTACATTCTTATATTTAACGGAATATTTTTCAATTAACCATTTCCTCGACGAATTATGATACGTTTCAAGTGGTTTGATTTGTTTTAACGAATGTGTTATACTCTTCATACTTACACTTGATACAGGTGTACAATTCGCGTGTAATGCATTAAACAATAATTTATAAATTATTGAAGGATAAATTGACACAAATATGCATTTATATTATTTTGCACGAGCAATAAATAATTAAAGTGATACTTGTTCTTCGCTTAGATTCAATTACGTAAATTGAAGAGATGTTCATAAATAGGTTATGTATTACGAAATTTATTGTCATCAAGTACTAAGCATCAAATACAAATAATATATTATTGAATTTTTATAACATTCATACTTTCCCCATTTCAATAAAAATTAATGTCTTATGTGTATCTGTATAAAAATGTCTACTTCAGTAGCAATGATTCATAAACAATATTTGAAGATAGATATTGCTATAATATAATTCTCTATTTATATTAGATCATTTAGTATCCTATTTATTTTCAATCTTTTTGTTCTTAATAGTTTAGATTTTCTAGCACTTATATTAGAGAGGGTCTGGTAGTGATGATAATTTTTGAAAGAAATAATGAATAGCACCTTTTTTGAACATACTTTATTAATATGTTATATTACAAAAATTTAATGTGTTACTTAATGGTGGGCAGCTGCTTTCCTCATTTGTACAAGGATGTTTCCAAGTTCTTCACGTTTCCTTTTAGCTCTAATGTGCGTGCCCAGCTATAAAATTATTTATGATGTTACATATTTAATTTTACTATCAAAATAAAATACTTGTTTTCATGCTTACCCTCCTCTTCAAGAATTTCAGAGCACGTTTATCCTTGGAAACTTTCAACAATTCCATAGCACGTTTTTCATATGGTGCATGACCAGTTACTTCACGGATCAAGTCTCTGACAAACTTACTGTGTTTAGTTTGCCTCTAAAAGTATAAAATTACAAGTAGTAAATATTAACTGGTGTTACACTATTAATTATTTCTAATTAGACATAATAATCAATTGCCAATTTTGAGAAGTTTTCGATCATAATGTACCATGTAACTTATATTTGTCTTAACTTTATGAAGTCTCAGATATTTCAAGTAGGTAAGATTTGTAACTCAAGCCTATTATGATATAGATATTTAATGCATTTAAACATATAAATGTTGGATGTAGAACACGACTAAGTACCAATACTGTAGTCTGTTTAACAACAATTAGTACTCACCCCCTTCAATCTAGCTGGCAAAACGCACACAGTCTTCTTCTTCTCATTTTTATTTTTTGCCACACGGATTTTGGTGGTTTTGTGGCCTTTATTAAGGCCTACCGCTAATTCGTACCTTGGAGCCATTCTGCAAAAATAACACGGTGACTTTCACAGGTTAGGTCACTAAACACAACAATGTAAAACAAATACCGCACGATAATATTACGCGTTTTACATTGCAATGTTTTATACGAGTATACATAACTACAGAAATATTATGTTTTAACTAGGATTGTAAGAATATTTGACGATTCAATATGACACAAACCTTCACGATTCAAACACATTCATAGAAGGAAATACGATCTCGTTTCCAACAGAAATTTTCCGATCGAGTTTTATGCGCGTGCGCTATTATACAACTCACATATCTGATTTACAAAGAACGCGACAAAAATTAAAAATCAAACAAATATTAAGAAAAGTATAATAAATTTATTTAAAATATAGCAAATTAATGTAGAAATGGGAAAGAACGAGTATTCCATAAACCTTTGGGTCAGTCATGAATTCTATGAAAATTACTGTTTGAAAAAACTTGTCGTAATATTATTTTTATTCTATGTAAAAAGTTTTTAAACAAAAAGATATTTACACTCATTCAGCAAGAAAGAAATTTTGTAAATAAAACCATGTAATTTACAACGGAATCTCCCTAGTGTGTCCAATTTCATGTTTGTCGGAGGACATACTGTATCGTAGTAAAGAATCTGTTTCAACTTCATGGTTATGATTCGTAACTGCTGCGGTGTCAGTTTTTGAAGTGAATTTTTTACCTTATATTACGAAGCGGTATGTTTGTAATATCCACGATTCTACTACTTTTCTCAAAAGTATTCATGTCGTAACATTTATTTCTACTGACAAGAAACCATATTCATAATGGTAAACATTCCGAATAACTTAACCAAGTGGGATCTGTCAGAAGATCCACTTGCACCGCTGACCGATCGTCAAAAAGATTGTTTATTAAGCTTAGAAGAGGAATTATTTTCCGACAGTATTCTTGCGACTGATAAACAAAACGATACCGTTCATATAAAAGATAATGAGAAATCAGTACAAATTGAACGGTACCAAGATCTGTTAGAACATTATGCTGCATTAGAAAAAAAGTGTATGGACCGAAAAGATATAAAATACATTATGTACCTCAATGAACTTGAGGCTAGACGACTGGAATGTCATGAACTTTGTCTCCAAATAGAAGAAGCATTAGAGGACTTCACGATGCTGTACAAACAATATTCAGAAGTTTCTGATAAAACTACATCTCTCTACAATGCTAGTGAACAGCTTGACTCTGATCAACGAAAATTAAATTCTACTATAGAGAACATTACCGAATACATAAAGTATTTCAAAGATATTGATTTGACAATGGAGAAATTAGAGGCACCCACACTATCAGTGAACAGTGAAATGTTCTTTAATATATTGGATAAAATTGATACAAATATAGATTTTGTGCAGAGCAATCCTTCATTTAAGGAAAGCAATACGTACTTAATTAAATATAAACATTGTCAGTCTAAGGCAATATCTATGATACAAAATTATGTGTTTAATTTATTTAGTAAAACTACAGAAAGTATTTTAAATTTAAGAGATAATGATAATTCCCAAGATAATGCAGATGCAGCTTTGGCACTCTTTTATGGAAGATTTCAAACTATTTTGTCAAAAGTTAGACCAGTTATAGAACAAATAGAAATAAAATCTTACAAACGACAAGAATATGATAGTTTATTGTCAGAGTGCCATCAATATTATTGGAGTCAAAGAGGATTGGTATTAGGCAGCAGTGTACAGAAATCTCTAACATCTGTAAAAGAGAAATATAATGGTGATCATTGTAGTTTGGTACGAAATTCATGTGCATTATTATTACATGCATCAATGGATGAATATAAATTATTTTATGAATTTTTCTCCAAGCCATCCAGTGGATTAACAGCATATCTTGAAAGTCTGTGTACTTCTTTGTATGATACACTCAGACCATTCATTATTCATATTAATCATTTAGAAACATTAGCTGAGATTTGTTGTATTTTGAGAATTGAAATGCTGGATGAGCATGTTCAAAATAATTTTGAACCCTTGGAAGGGTTTGGAAACATTTGTTTGCAATTATTGCACGATGTACAGGAGAGGCTCGTGTTTCGTGCGCATCTTTATTTGCAGTCAGATGTTTTAAATTATAATCCATCTCCAGGTGATTTAGCATACCCAGAGAAATTAAAAATGATGGAAGACATAGCAGAATCGATACGAGAAGAGACTCGTCAAACAAATATGAAGAAACTATCCATATCATCTATGGATGATAATATTTCTGAGCCGATGATTTCCCGAAATCATATTATAATGGATTCTATTTATCAAAAAACACATATGGGCAACTCACCAGCAGACCTTCATGGAATGTGGTATCCTACTGTCCGTAGAACATTAGTTTGTTTGTCAAGATTGTATAGATGTGTAGACAAATCTGTCTTTCAGTCCTTGAGTCAAGAAGCAATATCTCTTTGCGTCCAAAGTATAGAGAATGCAAAGCAAGAAATTGAAAAGAGGGCAACATCTTTAGATGCAGAACTTTTCCAGATAAAACATTTGTTAATTTTGCGTGAGCAGATTGCACCTTTTCAAGTGGACTTCACTATAAAAGAATACAGTTTAGACTTTTCTAAAGTTAAGACAGCAGCATTTGGTTTATTAGAAAAAAGTTCACGAATTTTTACTCTGTCAAATAACGCTTTGTTAGAATTTTTATTAGAAGGTGCACCACAAATGAAAGAACAGTTAATAGATTCAAGGAAGCAAGTGGACAACAAGTTGAAATATACTTGCCAACGTCTTATACAGCATGCAACATTTTTGTTGGTTCATCCAGTTTTGAAATTACTGGAAAAAGAAAAGTTACATGTAAATACCAACACTCCAGATAAACCCCAAACACATGTTCTTGGGAGTCCACAAGATGTTGCAGCAGTAATTAGCGAAGTTTTACGGATAATAAAATTTAAATGCCCTGAGGTCCAACAGCTGATGCAATTGTATCTATCCAATAAAGAAACAGAGTTTATTTTATTTAGACCAGTAAAAAATAACGTGTGTGCAGCGTTTACACAATTATATCAGATATTAAACAAATATTACAATGCAGAGGAACTGCTGTTAATTGCTTGTCCATTACCAGAACAAATTTCTGTTATATTGAGTTCATCCAGTCTGATTCATGGGAAAAATGCACAGACCTCTGCAAAGAAAACATAGCCAAAATGAGGTATCAGATTTTTGTAACTAGGTACTGTACATTAATGTTATTTTTAACTTGTAATCAAATTATAAATTTTTTTAACAGAGTATTTGCTTTTACAATAAATATTAATATATAATAAAGGTTTCACATTTTTATGTAAAATATATAGAATGTACATAAACGATGCAAATATCATACAAAATAGTTCGAATGCTTTACCGAAATTACATAAACTACTGTAATTTACGCTGTATCGTATTCTTGAAATTCAACAATATTTTAATCCTTTCTAATGTATTTTAAAAACGTGCAATTTTTGTATTATGGAACTGTACATATCTAAAATATTAAATTTCATTAAATACAACAAACTTCGTAATGCTTTCTGAAATCATATCTAAAGTTTAAGATAGATTTTTGCAAAAAATTGCTATAAACGTAATGTTTAAAACAAATAGCTATATATTTGGAACACTGGCGATTGTTTTGCAGATTTCAGAATTACGTAACGTAATTAATTGTAGATACACATTAAAATTGATAATATTATAGTTAACTATTTAGATCCCTTAGTCAGAGGTAAAAATTGAGTGGTTTAATCAGTGTAATTTAATTTATAAGTTTATTAATTAAATCATCGTTTAATTAACATGTGTAGTAGTACAAATTTTCGATTTTACAGACAATTCAAAAACGTATAAAATCGTAAACACGCTTAATTATTTCGGGTTGTACTTTCGAGAGTTTTTCGATAAACGATTTCATCACATTTTATACAGTGCGGACTACGGGATTCAACATATTAGAGACTGGTGCATATTTTTGCCGAGAATCGTTCTCGTCGAATTCCACGGGGAATAGTCGAATGAATTCTGCAGTAACGTTATCAACCGGTGGATGCAAGTAATCTCTAACAGTGACATACTTCGGTCCACCGAAAGTATCTAGCACCGCGATCGTCGATATTTTCAATTTGGCGAAATAGAAATGGTGATCTGTAACAATACAAAATACATCATTTGTTAAAATTGATAATAGTGGTTTTTCTTATCGATTGACATTAAGTAACAGACGAAATTTTACCTGGTGGCATATTAGCTAATTTCGGATGACGATCGAAGAAAACTTTTTTGGCTAAGTCAAGTTCCGCACTCTCGTTCTTCAGCTAGAAAAATACATAATTGATAATTTCATATCTTCATGAACGTGAATCATTTTTATCTACTAACCGGTTTCATTTTCCCGGATAAAAGTACTCTGGCACAGCGAGGGTCCATTGGGTCCCATTGTTTCGATTTGCAATATTCTCCTTGAGCCAATGTCATCAACAACGTGACGCGATTATCTCTCTACGATTAGAAAAATTGTTATCGAATGTACGTGATTTTCAAAACTGCACGTAAAGATAGAATCAAGTATATTATTGTATCAGAGAATAATTTCATTATTCGCACTCTAATTATTTTTAAGATACGTAAGTTTTGATGATATCGATCGAGACAATAAGTCGTTCGGTCCGTAAAACTGCTCGCTATCTTATCAGAGAAAGGTAAAATTAAACATCGAATACTTAGGAATGCATTATTGAATAAATATACGAGTATGGTAGTACTCACAGCGAGATCTTGAGCTGTGTAATCCAAAGGAGTAAGATAAAGATACGGAACACCTGATCCATTTCCTAAGAGTCCATCACTGTAGGAAATTAAATTTACTGTTGGATACGACTCAATATCCTTCCGCGTGCTTATGGTCGCCACGGACACCCAGTCTGATTATAGAAAAACATCGGTAGCAGTTTAGAATACGAATGGTCGTGCGAGGAAAAGTATCGAAATATAAAAGTATTGTTAAATATAATATTAAAAAGAGAATTATAAATTTATTTTATGGGACAAATACATTCGTAACTTTTGTGAAAATGCAGAAATTCAAAAATGAAAGTCGATAAATAAATGACTTATAAGAGAAATTCGCATCCTCTAATGTTAAAAGTATTCAAATAGATTACTTAGAAATCCAAAGAAAAATCTAGAAATACAGGGTGTCCCAAAACTCGAGGAGGAGCCGGAAATGGGGTGTAGCTGAGACGATTCTGAACAACAATTTCCTTTGCAAAAATGTCGGATGGGGCTTCGTTAAGGAGATATTAAGCGAAAACCCCGACCAATCAGAGCGCGCGTAGACCGTTGGAGCGGCCGCGGTAGCGTAGGCTACGCGCTGGTGGCCGCGCTTGCACGCGAACAAGTGACTCGACGTGCATCGAAGGACATTGGGCGCGGCTGCCTAGCGCGTAGCCTTCGCTACCGCGGCCGCTCCAACGGTCTACGCGCGCTCTGATTGGTCGGGGTTTTCGCTTAATATCTCCTTAACAAAGCCCCATCCGACATTTTTGCAAAGGAAATTGTTGTTCAGAATCGTCTCAGCTACCCCCCATTTCCGGCTCCTCCTCGAGTTTTGGGACACCCTGTATAATTGTAAATACATATAATTAACGTTAAACTGAATACATTTTCAGAGTCTTGGATTATTTAAACGTTCAAAAGATCATTACATCAATTGTTACTATTATTAGAATTAACCGATAATTTCGTAACGAGAGATTAATTTTTTCTCTAATCTATCAAGCTAATTCAGGTCATCTTTAGAATTAGATGTCGAATGATTAAATTTTCATTTTATTTCGCGATGATAACCATAATTCACATTGGATTGTATTAGAATAACGTGCATGATTAGATGGTAATCAACCATTAGACCTGATTCCGGTGTTTTGACTGCGATAATGGTATACATGCTAACTAAATTGAAGAAAAAAACGACAGAAACCATCAAATACAATGACGCACATTGCGCTTTAAATTGAAAATTTTGGAGTTGCGCCAAAGTTGTGCACACGAACCTAATATTAATTTCATACGAGTGTAAAGTGTATCAAGTATATACACATGCATACACAATTGTAAGCATCAGTGGAAACGTTTATTTGTGTTATATGTATCTGCGGTCACACAATTCATACACGCTCTTTTCATTAGCTCATCCTAAACAAATTTTATTATTCTCCGTATAAGAACATTCCAATGTCATTCCAACTGTGACTATAAACAGTCCAAACTGTTCGAGCGTACAATAACCAGAAATAAAGTATCAACCATAGTTTCAATTATAAGCAGCGTTTACCATTTAAGCGATTGTATTTTTCTTACCAGCCTGGTTGACAATGAATCTTGCCATTAGAGCAGCCCGATCGACGGGTGGTGGAACGACGGGAGGTTGTTGGTCCCTTTCGGAAATTTTCTCCATGTCGCGAATTTCATAGCGTTGTTTCTCGTATTTCATTTCCTGCGGTTGATATTCGCGAAGTTCTCGCATTTTTTTCCACTTCAGAAACTCCTCGAACTCTTGCCATTGTTCTTGTTCCTCCCATTTTTGCGAGTACTTTTTCGCCTCGACTGTCAAGATCGAAAGAGCGACGAGGATCGCAAATCGCCAAATCATGGTTGGGTTCGTGTCCACGATCGTTCCACTCCGAAGGTAAATGCTTTTTACACGATACGAGAAATGTGTCTCGTCGCGTGTACTATCGTGTCGCGTTCACTTGTGGTTTACTTTTGAATTTTGTTTGGCCGTCTTTTATATAGCCGCGTATCAGCGAAAACGTATACGCGAATGAGTAACAACGGGCGCCAATGACGATTGAGCTTGCTTAACTCGAGGTCAATATATCGAACATCGAACTCGAGCATGAAGTACACAAAGAGAATTGGTTGCTTTGGAAAACATAACCTGATACTTGCGAAATGTCAAGCGTTTTATTGGCACCGTGGTAGAACAGAATTTTAAATTATTCATGTACGAAAGGAGAAACAGTAAGTGATGTTATAGAATTTTGGGGACCAAAGGAAAGCATTGGGAAGTATGTTAGTAAAGAGTGTGTTTAGATCGTCGGGAGACATAACCTATTTGTGAAATGTCAAACGTACTATGATTACAGTGGAATTGAATTAAAGGATGATGATTAGATTAGATGAAAACGAATTTTAAATGGTAGTAATATTACAAAGCTTTAATGAATGTTGAGAATATTTAGCCAATATGTTTCTTGTCAAAAAATAATTGTCATGCTCTTCTTTAAAATTGGACTGGTGAAGTATTTAATTGTTTTTCTCCGTAATTTCACGCATTGAATTTAAAAATTATCAAATTTTCATTGAAAATGAAGATTAGTTACTAAATTTTCTTATTCAAGAATTCCTAACCTAATCCAGATTGATGTAGAGAACATATGTTATATCTTGAAATACTTGAGACAGAATTGGCATCAACATTCGTAAAAGAACAAACTATTGAGAAGTAATTCAGAGAATTTATAAAAACAATTTATGAAGGCTGAAGATAACAAAGATTCAGATTGAGTTTATAGGTTTGCTGTGACTAATCTTCTGTTATATAATATGCCTGATTAGAAATCATTATCAACAATTACTATAAGTTTCATTGAGGAAATCTTTCAGGATATGCATATAGTATTTTCTTATGAATATATATGTAATTTAGTGGGTACTTTCCTTAAGCCATATCTGAAATATGCATGCGAAACATGCAGTCATTAAAGTATTGTAACACAAATTAGTATTAAGTGGTTATTGTTAGTCTTGTATGATAGTGCTGAACAATACTTCATAAATTATTCAGATTAGTTTCGTTTCAAATCACAAAATTTTTATGGTATTAAAACAAAACATTTTGATATACAAAACAGTTTGCCTAATTATTAGTATACAGATCAATGAAGCAATGATTTAAATTTCGAAAACACTCTTAGTTACACTTTTAGGCAATAACAACTTTGTATCAATAGGCATTATATATTTATTTGATTTTCTGGACAATAATATTGAGGGAAATGTTATTATTCTATCGTTTAAAAGAAAATTTTGTTTTATGGATTATAAAATCCCAAGGATTATATGGATTATAACTTTTGATATTTTGGGAACAAAAAGCAAGAAAGTACTAGAAATAAGATAATGAATAAAACTTTATAACTTTTACAAAGGTTCAGGTGTATTGTTTTTTTTTTTTTATTTTTAAATTACATTATGAATTTTCAAATAAAGAGTAGTGAACTGCGAATGTCTACAGATACTTCTATGAAATTGAATTCAAGTCAAGTTTACTCGAACAATAGAATAGAACAAGCAAATTTATTATCAGTCTTATGATCCTTACACCTGAACTTATCTCTTTATATATTTTTGAAGAACAATTTTGTAAGGCAAATTTCCGTATGCACCGCTTTCGTCTAGTTTTTGAATTACGTAACTCGAATAAGTACTTTTCTTATATAGAGTATTTCTTGCGCGCGATACTTTTTTTTTTTGTTATTCACGTATTTATGTACGGAACATCGCTACTTGGCAGAAGCCGATTTTCATCCAATTTGAAGTACTTTGATTTCTATTATTAAACATTTTTGATATCGTTCCAAGCGACTGAATTAATCGAAATTACCAAAATAAAGATAAAACACAGCAATTCAAATGAAATTTGCCGATCATCTGATAGTAACGATTTGATAGGAACACAATTTTGAATTTCAACAATATTTTCACAATAATTATTTGAATGAAACGGTAAATTATATCGACCAAATTGCATAGGGGAAAGTTGTAGCAAACATATGTATTAATAATTATAGCCAGTCACGATTCATCAAAAGAATATTGTACGAATGTAGCGAGAAATAAATTCGATTCGGGATATAATTTCAATGAACTGTCGAGGGTTTACTGTAAGAATTACAAGGTTTCGTTTTTATCAAGATGGAGATGTTATGCATATATTTTAGTGCTTAAGTCACTGCCTTACAATGTTCTTTCAACGAAAATAAACTTCGTAGAAATTTCCGAAAAATTATGAATAGAATTATTCAACAGGTGGATCTTACAGCACATAAATTGTATTTACACGTGTACTCGTCAAAAAACAATTCATCAATTTACAACAAAACATAATAATCTCTCTGAAAGAATTCGCTACCTCTAGCAATAAATATACATATACATATCATTATATATATATATATATATATATACATCGAGAAAGAAAAAAATATAGATATAGATGGATATATATATATATATTGTGTGT
>NW_026534341.1:3457030-3625438 GCF_026225885.1 Hylaeus anthracinus | reverse complement strand
TATATATATATATATATATATATATATATATATATATATATATATATATATATATATTTATATATATTGTTTTTAACTTTCTCTTTGAAAATTGTGTCTGCATTCGTCGAACATTTCTCAACTGAAAGCAGTTACGCACAGAAATGGACGCATGCCGCGAATAAAAAGTCTAAGCGAATAAATCGCTGATTAGATTCTTTCGTAAGGCAGTGATATCATTCTTGCCGGACGAAAATACATGATATGTATAAACATTGACGATTAAACGATACCGAAAACAGAAATCTCAACGCGCGAGTAACGATCAAATAAAGAGAAACGATAAGCCGGCAAATAAGTTAACAATCACGAAACAACGCCGCCACAAATTAATAGAGATAGCGATTCCCTTCGATAATGTTACATACTCTCACGTACAGAAACAACGCCTCTCTTATCCTCCTCTCTCTCTCTCTCTCTCTCGTATAAGCAAGGTAAACTTCTTTTTTTTTTTGTTTAAATTTCTATTTCGATCCTCTTAAATTAACGCTAAAACTCGTAACGATTGCACTGTCGACTTCACTAAAGTCATTCCGTCTTTTACGCAACAAAATGTTACAGTATAAAAAATTACGACAAGTACGGCTTCTCGAGTAATTATCGCTAAACAACCACGCTGACTCAGCGAACAACGCTGATTAAAATGTCTTTTGTTCGTTACTTCCACACCGTGTGGCCATGGTTCATTGCCACGCGGCCGCAACTAACTACAATAGCCATCATCGTTTCACCGTCATCCCTTTTGAGCGTCACAACGAACGTACAATTCCATCCTTATCATTCCATTCGAACACGCACGGCGGTCTTCGGTGAACACCATTATCACCACGCTCACGCGAACATCTCCGAAATGTCAACATACATAATAATTTATTTTGTTATATTACAATAAGTCGTTCTACATAGTCGAGATAGAGAGCAGCGTTTTTCATATTAATTTTTTTTTTTTTCTTTTTTTTTACAGTTCGGTTGGCATATCGGATGCGCGCGTACGATCGCTGGTTTAGACGAAGACGAAATGAAGAAGAGAAAAGAAACGGTGACGAAGGGGTAGCAGGGTTAGGGGGAAAATGAACGCCTGGGTAAACAGGAGGTCGCGACATTTGTTAGCATTTTTTTTTTTTTTTTTTGACGAAACGGAGCTTGGAATATAAGGGTTTCGACGGTATGAACTGTGTTTCGAATATTACCTGTTAATGATCAAGTTTACACAAAATTGATTAAGTGTTAGTCTTCTCAAGTTGATTGGAATTTAGGGTCATTATCCCGAGGGAAATTTGATCTCTGCATGAGGAGTTATATTTATTTTCTGTTTGACTCTTTCTTATCCTTTGTTCAGTAAATGGAGAAATTAACTCTTTTCGAATTGATTAAAATGTAGTTAATCTACATTAGTGAGTAGCACATAATACGCTATAGTGGAAGGTCTATAATAACCTCAGGTGTCTACTTAAGGATTGATTATAATATTCAGATGTATTTTATAATTTTCAATTAACGATACCGATTTGAACGTTGCCATATTACTCGTGTACGGTTATTTACAATACCTTTGTTTATTTACATCCGCATCTAATTACTAATTACAATTATTATTGCGACAGGAACTAATATATACCAGAATACGCTTTTTTGAATAAATGATCAAACTGTTGAAAGATATTTTCGTCTATATAGCTTAAAGGTATACAAAGTAAAAAGCATTGTCATATGTATAAAGATTTTCCCAGAAGGGGTCGTAGAATTTTGTTTCTCGACAGTTGCTAAAAAACAAAATCCTAGTGACTCTTGTAAGAAAATTCTTTATATTAAATACTATTAAATGAAAATAGTGTAAGTAACTGTACAGAAATAGTATTGCCACCTTCGTTAAATTATGTATATATAATTAATAGCTGTACAAGACATCAAACTTCCCTGTGTGTCGTATTGAAAATCACTTAAATTCCAATTAATTACGCATAAATGTTTGAGAACAATGGTAATTATTTACCGTGCTAACGACCTCGTTGATTTTAATGATCCTGAAGCGTGTTACGGGGCGATTACAGGGGAACGGTTACCGCATATTTTCAACCCATCATTAATTTATACATTGCGTATGTTTACAAAAATTCATAAAGACCATGTAATACATTAAGCATCGCAGCAAATGTGAATATGACATAATTTGATTTTAAACGATTAGAGGAAATTGATAGATGGTTTTCATTGATTTCAAATCAAGTTTCCACTTGTTTTCAATATTTCTCTTTTCGTGAAGGACTGAATAGACCTGTTCAACCTGAATTAATTCTTCAAACTACGATTGTCTACTAACTATAGCCTAAGCAGAAAGAAGGATCAGTCTTGGAAGTAACAGTGGTATAGGGTCAGTATAGGGCCAGACATTTTAGTCAGCCTTCGTTCCGCGCAACTAACATGGACATACCATGAACTGGTAGGTTCTGATTTCAATGAATCTTTGGATGAATGTTTATTGGTCCAAGCTAAATACTTGCTGCTACTTCTTGCCATTAAGGGAATTATTATCTTAATGAGGAACATTTTACTAAGAATCCCACAGGATAACCTAGGAACTCCGTCGAAAATGTTCATCATACGCAATGCGTTAATTAAATTTTGACGCAGAAGCATGGTTTTACCCTACACTAGAACGAGATCCTGAAACTTAAGAACAATGAATCGTTGTCGTCTGCTCCAAAATACAAATCCGCCCCCTTCAACATGCTTCAAGACATCTCATTAAAACCATCGCCATGGCAATTAGAAAACTGAACGACCGTTAGTAGACAATATCCCACCAAATTCACACGAGGACCAAGGAGCTCGCGTCAAGGTCGCTTCCTCCTGAGGCGTAAAATAAAAAAAAAATAAAAAAAAAAATAGAGGAACGCAAAGAAAAAGAGAGAACCGCGTAGACAGGAAGAAAGGGGACACAGGGATCGGCACAGAGACGTCGAGGTGAATACGATATCACTGATATGCATGTAAGGGGGGAGGGGTGGGGGGGTTGGGAGTAGGAGACTTTGGGCTCGATTTCAGTTACTTAAGTACACGTGTCTCGCGCACGGGATCACGCCACTAGGACGTCGAACTGTACCAGCCGTTCGTCGTCGACTTGTTAGTCGGATGGTAGATGTGAAAGCCGGCACCAGCCGCCGGATGATGATAGAACTGCGTTTGCTCCGTCAGTCCCGCCGACGCGTACGCCGCCGCGGCGTCCAACGCGCTCGGATGAACGGCGGCTGAATACACTTGTGGTTTCAAAGGTAACGGTTGCGCCGGCTCGTACTGATGGCGTAGCACGGGATCGGCGTAGGCCGTCGAGCCCTCGTAGTTACTTATCACGTTCACCGGGTGCAGCTGTTGCTGTTGCTGCTGCTGCTGTTGTTGCTTGTCCCGCGGCGAGACGGACGACGGCGGCGTCATAGCCGAGTGATAGTCCACCGTGTAACCGCCGGCGGTGGTGTACGACGAAACCAGACTCGTGAAAGCGTCCGCGCAACTGGTCCCCGTTGAGCCTTTCTGGTTGTGCGTGACCAACACGAACTGGTGCTCCCCGTAGGTGCTGGAACCCTCCGAGCCAGGTGGCGTGGGTAGAGGTCCGCTGGGCGTGGTGTCCCCGGTGTAATAGGTGCCACCCGAAGACGAGGTGCGAGTGGTACCGCTGGAAGTGATCCCGTGGACGTTCGCGCGTATCACGCTCTCCCTGTTGGCGTACAACTGCCTCAGGAGGGCTGATGCTGGTAAGGGCGCGGTGGCTGATTGTTGAGGACTCAGATGGCCCAGGTGGTGATGGGCACCGATCCACTGTATCGTGCTCCTCTGTTGCTGCTGCTTCAGCAACGCGTCCGTGCTGAAGTCGGTAGGTTGATGCAGCGTCGGGGAATGCGACTTGTTCAGGTTCGTCACCGGCAGATGCTTCGACATCGCCTGCTCCAGATCTTTCACGGACGTACCCGTCGTGTCCGCCTTGGTCGTTCTGTCCTCCACCCGTCTGGACTTGGGACTGGTCGAACAGAGAGCCTGATCAGTCCCTGAAATGGAATGATTCGACGGGGCCGGGCTGAGAGCGTGATTCCTCTCGCTGTTCCCGACCTTCGCCGACGTCGCGTCTTCCTCGTCCTCCTCCTCCTCGTTCGAGCTGCTGTCTTCTTCTTGGATTTTCCGTTTGTGACCGCGTAGCTTCACCACGAGGGTGCTGATGTTCCCCACGGCTGTCTGGGGCTCTTGCTGCAACTGCGCCATGTTGTCGTGGTGTCTGTTGCTCCGTTTCTCGCTCTCGGAGCCTCGGGCGTCCTCGCGGTCCTCGGGGGGAGACCTGTGCGAATGTTCCTGATGCTGATTAGGCGGTCCACCGCGGCTTCTACCTTCTGAAACGCGGCGTAGAACAATCTGAATTTAGCAGATAACGTTTGAGATTTTCGGTGGGAATTCATTTCGGTCGAATTTCCGATTTTTAAGGGAAAATTAGCCGGGCAATTCTACTAGCTCTCCCGACACGCGGTACATTGCGCGTCGACCTAACGAATCGTTTACGTTTTCTAGTCTCGGATGAACTTTTAGATCTCTCTCGAATCCTTGCAGTTCTCAGATGCAACCAGTGACGGATTTAGATTTATTGGGGTCTGAAGTTGATTATTTTTAGGGACCTTTCTTACATATATTCTTTATACGAACTCTTCAAAGTTTCAACTAATTACATTCTCTATCTCTGAACAATAGCTAGATTGAAAAATTAACAAAATCCTTTTGTGGAGTTCTAGAGTTGCAGTTTTATTAGTTTCGTGGTAGACACGTCCCTAGTCACAACTGTTCTCACTTGCATGTGAGCGAACATTCATAACACGCAGTAAACGAAATGGACGATGTTTAATTGTCCGAAGTTTATAAATGTATGCAACGTTTTATATAAATGTCGAGTGTTCCATGACACAGTACCTCCTCTGTCGGCATCCGGTGATCCATTTTCTGGATCATTTCCAGCGGCGTCCTCACGCTTGACACCCATTACACCGTCTTCCAGTTGGCAGCAGTCCATTATTAAGTTCTCATATTCCCGACCACTGCAAGCATGTAAATAATATATTACAATTTAATTTAAAATATTGCATAAACGTCTATAAAGATATCATGGTAGTGACTTCATTTAACGATGATATATATACTCGTTTGTAATTAAATAAAAACGGTAGTATTCTGTATAATATACACGTTGATACTGCACGTACTGTGTATTTTTTTTTTTATGCACTTTGGAATTTACCTTATGACGTAATTGACACAAATGATATTTTGTTCTTCGGCGTTTTTAGTGTTGCACACCACGGTCGCGCAAGTTTGCAACCACGTGTATCCTCCGCTTTTGTTCATCAGCCTATAATAATGTGTCAACACTTGACCCTTGTGAATCACTGAAACAAAACAATACGTCGCGGTGTTTGAATCAATCAAAATAAATCGGTATCAAAAGGGTGACTTTCAAAAAGACATTATTAAATTTATATATTAATGAAAATACTTACAGTCAATGTGAGACTTTCGAAGACGGTTTGCATCCTCTCCATGGCACAACGTATAAAGATTCTTCCCCGTTAATTCGTCGGCTGTATAGTCTAATAATTCGGATACTCTGTAAGGTTAACACGAAGGAGAATGTTAGGTCTACTAAATTGTTAGAAATACATAATTGAAGAAGTATTCGTTAAAATTGAAATATTCACTCATTTCATTAGTCATATTTGTTTACGTTTACGTTAAGGCAAAAGTTCATCTGCTGAAATATGCAATAATTCATGAAATAATTTCATATAAGACATCAATGGACAACATATAAGATTACACGATATAAATATGTGGAAATACATTGACGATTTTAATAGGAAGAAAGAACGATGCTTCGACTTACTTTGGTTCGCAATGTGCTATCCGAAAGTCGAAGTTAATTCGGGTGACGAACATGTCGGTTTCGAGACGAATTTCGTGCACACTTGGCGGAGGAAGTGCGATCGCCAAACCGACCATACCCATCAAAGGTGGCGCAGACTTTCTTGTATGGCTAAACGTATACTGCGGTCTCAAACGGCACAGTAACAGTACGACCTGAATCAATAACAGTTAATTAACACCAAAAACTCCCGTTCGTTAAACGTAATCGATTAGTATAAACGTTAAGAGTTACGAATTACGAAACTGAAAATATATGAAATTCTAATTAAGGTGGTATCAAAGCTTTATCGATAGTGCGGTCTTTACAATTTGAAGTCTATTTATCTAAAATTGTTTCATCTATGAAGGAATATAAGTCACTCACCCTATAACCAGAAGACTTAAAATGGCAACCCCTTTTCGTCAACGAGGATTTCATCCTGACGCAGAACGCTCGATCGTATCCTTTGTAAAGGCCAGTCGATGATAACGCCATTACCGAGGACACTGTGGTGGCATTAACAATAATATCATCGGTTTAAATATTCAGTATTCGATGTAAATTAACAATTTAACTCGAAAGAATATATATTTTTGCACTGCATCGACGTTCAACTGGTTAAAACTGTATGGATTTTTCGTATCCAACTACGATTACAAAACGTTTGATTGAGATGTCAAAGATATACAATATAAAATGATGTGACAGGAAAATGTTTATAAATTTGAATGGAACGACTAAAAGGATAAGCAGTTGCGTGTATTAAATTCCTTATTTGAAATTTCTGTTTAGATAAGAAACTTGGTCATCTTTGGATGAGACGTGAACGACGCGCTGAAGCTTACCGTCGGGATTCGCTGTGGAAGACGAGCCATGTTCTTCGGACGCTGCGCTACTTGGCGACGCTAATCCTGAGCTCGACGAGTGCGGACCGGAAGAATTACTCGAGGTCAATCCGAGGCCTAGCTGTTCGGCGACCTCCGCGTGGTCTTGCTGATGAACGTAATCGAAAACGCTTGATCCCGTCATTTCTACCTGAAATCCAACCAGACGCAACCTTCTATTTCTTGCTTCGGTACTTATCGGTAACGTTGGATGCCATTTTCACGTTCTCTATTTCTCTAAAACCTTTATCTAGGTTGATACAACTAATTCTTTTAACGATCAATTTATTTTCATCGTGTCCTTTTCTGTTCACCAGAAGGACGACTCACTTTTGTGTTTAATTATTTCATTGTTTGATTTTAGTAGTTTAAAATATTCTGCTACAAAGATTTATGACGAAATTTGAATAATTAGCAACGTTAGACGTTGAATTAAACCCTACGGTTTTTATCTAGTTTGGTGATAAATAACGAACAATATTTTAACAATACATATTGCACATTCTCTATATGTACGCTAATTAGAGAGTACGTGATTATAATCACACATTGCTAGAAGGGTTAAGAGAACCACGAGTGTTAAAGGAGAGTTCAACTGCTGCACGCTTGAGCAGATTCAGCATGGCGATTTAATTCGAGGAAAAACGTGTTTTTATACGTCGCAGTTCCCGTGGCGAGTGATGTTAGGTGACTTAAATTAAAGGAAAACCTATCTTCGAGAATAGTTTCCTCGTGGTGACTTAATTGGAGGGAAAACTTCTGCGAGTCTGGCTACGATAGTTTCTTCGACGAACTGCTTCAATGCGACTGCAGCGTATTCTTTTGTTCGTTGGGAACAATAGGCGTTTCTTACGATTGATTTTTCCTAAACAATCATCCTCAAATGTACTGTAGAATCTCCATTGTTTGGACTAATAGGGAATGACTGTTCGGTTAGGGAAATTTTCGGATATTATTTGGATAAATCATCATTTTGATATCAACAGAATTCGGAGAATAATACAAACTATTTCTTTTTTTAAATCACAAGACCAAATCCTTTTTCTAATTCTAACCAAACTTTGCATGGAAATTTAATCTATTTTCAATACGATCGATAATTAACTGTAAGTATGATGCTTATTGACCATTGTGTATAAGAGAATTAGTTTCGTTACGTCTATGGTCAGACATGGATACTCTTCAGCAAAGTCTCTACTTTACACTATTATCATATTAGCTCTTTGAAGTTAGGCGGGTTAAAAAGTATCCAACCCTTTGTTTAGCTTTACTATATTATTTAAAGATTTTCATTCACGTGATAATACTATGAATTAACGCTAAAAGTACAATGAGCGGAAACGGGTTAGCAAGTTGTCGACACTATTCTTCTGTGCAGCTTGAAGTTTATTTTTCTTTTACAATCGTGTGCGCCAAACGGTTAAGACTACTACTTCCTTTCAATAATATTTTCTCCAACGCTTTTCAAACACTTGTAGAATTTATCATAGGAAATGTCCCATTGTTGCTAACAACAAAGCTATACAGACTCAGATGACTACACCAAATCTCTTTGGCACTCTTAACTTCCATTTTGATATACCGATCTGATTTCTTTTAATCTCAGAGTCTCTCGATATCCTCAAAGACAAAGTATGTAAATCCCGTGAAGTAGATTACCAGCCCGGAACGCCACGGTTTCTTCCAAGGCGAGCGAAACTCTTAATCCCGACGAAAGTCAATCTCACCGGTGCTGAAACTTTAATTTCAATCGAACTTGCCCGCGGAATAATAAAACCACCGTCGCCTAAGCTACAAGGCATTAAAAACCGAGCAATTAGAGATCGCTAACAGGGCGCAAAATGGTTCCCGATCGCGGGGATGCGGACAACAGGCCGGAAGGACCTCCTCTGAAGGAGTAGACTCCACCTCTGTCGACGCAGGGCGTCTCGATTTCCATATCGGAAACGTTTCCGACACCAGCATCCAGAAAGGGTTCATTTAGGCTCTTGACTTCCCTTGCACGAGACTTTTGCTCGAAGACAGTCCTTTTATAGAAAAGGCTGGTATCTGCATTTCAGACGCAGATTAGATCAACATTTTCGAGAGTGAATATCTTAAAGGGCGATTAAGAATTTAATACTAGTTCGGTGAGTTAGGTAACGATACTAATTCTGAATCTTCAACGCTTGCCTTCAGAGTATAGACGTATGCACAATTAGTCATCCACTCCTCAAGTGTGAAGTAATGCCTCAGGTATTGATAAAATTATGTTTGCCTTCATAATTTCTTAATTTTTTCGAAGAAACACCCCCCGTTGCCAACAACAGTCCCCAGTAACTACAAAAGTGTTTCCAACCGCGTTGAAAATTCTAACGGTAATTTTTATGCGATATCTCGATTCGATATCCATCTGGTTGTGTTCGGCTTCTGACGAAGGATTCTGTGCCTGTGCTGCGCGCATTGGCAATGGGTGGTCCCGCTTTTCGAACATCGCGAGAATCTAAGGATAGGAACCGTTGTGCGGGACAATGGTTTTCGGCATCTCCAGCAGAGCTCTATCAACTTTAGCGCAACGCGAGGTCGAGAGTCTGATACGAAACACCTCTGGAACGCAGGAGCTGCCGGCAGCCATGTTTGTGGCAACGTCGGCGCCGGTTTCCCGAATCCCCGAAACACCCTATTGATTGCTCCACGAGTCTCGCAGAACCGAGCTGGTACACCGGTCACCTCCCGTACACCTCCTGTTCCTCCCGCAATCGCGTTTCTCGCTCCCTCTCCCTCTTGCTCTCTCTCTCTCTCTCTTCTCTCTGTTCCCCTCTGTTTCCCTCGGCTCCCCTCTTGCGCTCTCTCTCTTTTCTCCATCTACCTTCACGGGCAGCATTAGGAATGGCGAACACGCCGCCGTGCAGAGGCTACGTGAGCCGCATGCGACCACCCCCGCCCCCAACCACCCATCCTTCCCTCGTCTATGTCATGCTTGGTGCCAGCCAGTATGGCCGCCAACTCATACAACCTTCTCCTCTTTTCCTCCCTTGACCTCTCCCGTCCTTATCCGCCTCTATTCTCAGCCACGCTTCTTTTTTCCCTTCTCCTTTCCCTACTATTCCCTTTTCTTCCCTTCTCCTTCGTCCCGCGACGCCCGACGGAGGCCACCTTCGCCGCCTCCGCCCTTCTTCGCTCTCGCGGTTCTCCTTTTTCCACGGTCGTGGTGTTCCCTCTCGCCCGCTATCTTTGCCCTTCCGGCTCGCATACGTGCCAGCCTCGCGTTGCACGCCTGTGTCTTATACGTCTTCCGCTTCATTTCACCCTCTCCGGCCCCGCAGCACACCTATTTCTGCCTCCCGGTTGCGCTCCCACCCCCTCGCGACCAGCCCGACCTTCCATCAACATCCCCGCGAACGAGTCACGCTCGCAACGACGCCCCCCCCGACCGAGGGGAGACGGTTGCACCACTCACCTGTGAGAGTCCAAGGTAAATTGAGACGGTCTCGGATATGTACAGGAACCGTCCATCAGCGGCGACCGCCATCGCGAACCCATCCAGCGACTGAAACGGAAAATATTGGAGCAATCGTTCTTCGGATCAACTGTACTCGTTTAAAACGGGACCGAGTCGCGCTGTGCTCGGCGATCGTGAAAGCTGAACAAAATCTCGTTGGTTTTAATTTGTTTCTATGTCCGGAGGGAGCATTTTGGATGAGAAGCGAGGGATATTTGTAATAGGAGGACAATTCGACAGGCTTCGACGGGCATTTGTTGGTCCGTTTATATCCAATAGTTCATATTTGTTAGTACAATAGTTTCGTGTAACTGTAGGGTTGGAAATGTTTCTCCTCCTAACCAGTCAGCTGTGATTGACGGGTATACTCGTTATGCGTAAAATTTAGTTACCATTGGTTATTTAAGAGTATGTTTTACACATTAATTTGAGTAGTAGAAGTACAAGTGGCATGAATTTTTGGGACGATCTAATATATAGCCGTCTTTGTGATCTGATATTACTCTGTGTTTGACGACTATACCTGTCGTGGTATGATTCTCACGACACACGCAAGTGCGCGCTTTGAAAAGAGAACGCCACAGCCGACTGGTCAATTTCCATGCTTTGAATATTAGTCAGTTTCTTAATCAGTCCCTTACTAACCACTTTAGGCTATTTTTCTAACATATTTTTCTAACTTTGGATAGAGAAAAGTAGTTCCTTGGTAAAAAGTTCTTTATTCATCGCGAGTTTCGATACTTTTCTATCGATTACTAGTCTTCTTTAAAATCCAA
This sequence comes from Hylaeus anthracinus, assembly GCF_026225885.1. NCBI lineage: Eukaryota > Metazoa > Arthropoda > Insecta > Hymenoptera > Colletidae > Hylaeus > Hylaeus anthracinus. The sequence goes on along the minus strand of NW_026534341.1, from coordinate 3,614,326 downwards.
AAGTTTTTACTTTTTGGTTTGAAGTTTAGAAAATTAGTTTTGATCAACTTTTCAGGACTTCCGACTACTATGCGCTGTGTATGATCTGTGTGGAATGTGTTTGTACTTTCTATTTAAAATGATTTTTTTTGTTGTTGTACATATGTGTCGATGTTGTTACGATTGGGGATATTCTTACAATTAGTATGAATGTAGTCCTAAATTGTCTACTTACTTGAAGTATGTGGGTTCCTTGGTGTACTTCGAAGTGGTCCACCGCAGCGGATGCTGACGACCTCGCTAGACATACAGCTAAAATCAGATATATTGCCATAGCACACATGATCTTTGCTTTTCTATTGTCTACTGTTTAAAGGCTATCCGTAGGGATGTCTGATATTTATCAACGAAACTGTTCTGGCTTTAACAATTACCGTTATACAATCAACAATACTTATTTAATACAATAGAAAACCAACAAAAAGATTCTTTTGATTGAATTTCGATATAGGTACATTGACTTCCTTTTCATGTTTCGCATAAAAATCCCTTCCTTTCCCGCATCTTACATTTTATTAAGTAAACAATGCTGTTCTTAATGCTGTTATTTCAGTTCTTAAACATTCCCTCGAAAGAAAATCTCACCTGGCAAAAACTTACTAAAGACACTAAACAGTTACTGAACCACCCCTTGCAAGAAAATTCTCGTCAATAGGTCAGCAGAGAGTTAATAAAGACACCCTAAGTAGCATCAGTTGACGACCCTACCTCTACTTCATTCGGATGAAGTAGCTTCTATTCCGAACTACCAAGTAGCCAATACTATTTCACTAGTCCATACTATTCTCAAAGCACCCCTTGCAAGAAAATCCTCGCCAACAGGTCAGCAAAGAGTTAATATAGCCGGCGTGGATATACTTGATTGACGTCCAACGATTGAGGGTTACCTTCGGTTTATTCCAAAGCAACGTGACTCACAGCGTGTTCACCCCGGGAGATAGCCTCCTAACAGTGCCCCCGGTGACCCCTTTGCGTCTTCTTTTTCCCCTCGTTTAACAAACAAGACGGCCTCCTTCTTACCGTAATAATAAACCCACCCTTCCAGGGTCTCGGTAATGAAAGACTTAGAAGACTCGATCAAACTCGACGCGAACCGCTTAATCCAGTAAACCCCACGGAGAAACGAGCCGAAGTGTCGGGGATAACTCGTCGGATTGATCACCCTACCTTTTCGCTATTCGGTCAACAAGTTAATTCTGATATTTCGGCCATGCCGGACCCGGATCCCCGAATAATCCGTGTCGGACTTTCGCCTGTCTAGCCGCGTTTCCTCCTTCGAGCGACGCGCCTCTTCGTTTCGTCGAGCACGATTCGTGAATACCGATTAAACTTTTACCGATCGACTCCTCCCCTCCTCCGTTTGCTAAGAAACAAGGAACTCTTTGCTTTGCCGCGATCGCGAGAGCTATTGGGATTGCTCGATCGACTCTGTGGCGTGAAAACTCACTGCGAGTTCTTCCTCGCCGCTATTTGAAAGACGTGCAGCAGGGAAGCTTTAAAAAGCAACGATAACGATGCTATTGAAATGTTATCGTTTAGATACATTGGCGGTGTTGTATTAGGCAGTGGGATCGAGTAAAAAGTCATCTGATAGGCGTGAGACATCTGGGTCATTTTTGACCCGTGATGAAATTCTTTATCGTCAATTTTAAGAGTTGACTTTCTTACTAGATTTACATTTAAATGCTTTAACCTACGTTTTCTAATGATTCTTTTTTAGAGTAGTTATACTAGCGATTTAAGTGTGAAATAAAGAGGGTTCATCGACGTTATTGTCACATTAATATTAAAATATTAGGTTGTCCCAGAACAAAGACTGTCGCTTCTAAGTCGCTTCTAAATCCCTAATTTATAATAACCGTCAAAAAACTTACTCCCAGCAGAGTTTTACTTTCCACAAACGATATTCGAAAAAACTTAATATAAAATGTTTTGTGTTCAAATGAACGCTCAGTATTAGTCGTGAGAATTAGTTTCTGCTCAGACGAAACTGTCGACGCTTTCACGTCGGCCATCACAATGTTTTGATAAATATCCAAGGGGATGTTTTACTCTATTGTCGAGGTCCGTAGCTCACGGATATTTCCTTGGGGAAGATGGAAAAATACCTACGCTCTTCCTGAAATCAATTTAGCGAAGATCGAACGTGCTAATGCGTCTTCTCGGCGAGGCAGAGCGTTGCTGTTTCTCTTTTCGAGAACGATTGTGGATTTTTGTTTTCATCATAAAAGTAGATTCTCTACGTTGTTTTCTTTCATCGAATACCTGTCGTTGTATCCATAAATTATATATTTATAAAAAGTGTGTTTTCCGATCATTGAAGCATCATTGCGTGGAATAATTTTACTTCTCTTGATCAATTATCAATGATGCTCTCAAGAAGAAATAATAAATACACGAATAAAGATTTTACCGCAGATTTTTATGCATTTATAGCAAATGGAAAAATATAAAATATCAGTACCAACAGTTCCTGTATCTGAGAAAATATGAATTTGCTTCTTTCTAAGGCCAGGCGTAGTACGTTTAAAAATTCAATTCTCAATGAAATTTCATGTCTTAGCGTTGTCTTTTCTCGCTTTATTCGGGTGAAATACAGGAGCGAATTGCGATACGAGATACAGAAAAATCAATTTAAAATTACGCGAGCCATTCTGTGCGATCTAGTGCCCCTAAAGACGCCCTGTTTGCAAGCCACTCCGGCAGTTTCGGTTTGCCAATTTCCATGCGACTTTAGTAGAAACGACTGGCCGCCCCAAGCGAGTTCGTAAGTGAAATTACCATGTAAAGATCCTCTCTTATTTCTGTGTAATCGTTTGCGTCGTACTTGGCGCACGAGATGCCGTGGAATATAGCAGTGTGTTAATACTGCGATGTAGGATAATGGAAATTCGCATGGAAACTTTTTCTGTTCTTCGAGTCGAGCAACAGTTCCCTACAATCAGAGAATATTCTCGTGTCTGCCATATTCTTAAACCGAAACGATGACCAGTTGCCGAACGTGTAATATATCTTATTAAATGAACGTGGAAAGTTGCATCAATGTTTATCAACCTCGTGTCGGTTATATTTATACGTATTCCGTGTAGAAATTAATTCTGTGCATTTCTATATTAACCGTAAACTAAATACTTTCAGATTTGCCACGAATATTGATTTTTCAGAATATGGTCTTTGTATCAAGTATATTGTATCGATTGTGTACAAACGCTTTAGCAGAAACAGTTGGACTACACCAATTCATCATCCACAATTACTGCAGCTCGAAACTTAAATGAGGCATTCGTTTAACGAACTATTTTTATTACTTTGATGGTCCCTACCCACGACCAAAGTAATTAGGCAGCCCGTTACACCCTGTACTATGCATACGAGAGATAAAGCTTGTTTCTGACACAATAACGTTTCATCTTTGATCATAGATCGAAAATACAAGATTTTCTATGCGATAATAATCAAACGAATTGGAAAACGATCTCTAATCGATTCTTCGACATTCAGCAGCAACGTGCATTCGCGAGGAGCGAAAAGTAAGACGGTGGTTGAGAGAATTCACTTATTCATCGGCGCTATTGGGGAGGGGTTGGCTGGTTGAGTTAATATTTGTCGTGGGAGGGTGAAAAGCGAGGGAGGGCTTTGAAGGGGGGAGGGTTTCGATGCGTACATACAAAGCGGCACACATAAAGGCTTAGGTGGCTGCAGCGTCGCTACCTACATGGAAATCTAATCACGACAACCCCTGCGCGCAGGGCCTCGCGTTACCAACCGCCAATGTAACTAAACTAACGAAATCGAGTTAGGCACCGTCCGCACATCGCTGCCGCAGCTCCTCGTCAAACTAAATCCAGTGCCCTGGGTTCACCCTCGCCGCATGTCAGTACCACAACCGGAACGAGAGACCTCTCGACTTAACGAAGTAAAATGCGTTAAAGATTTCCAGACACGTCGGTTGATTTATTTTCCTCCCGATGGGCCCGGGTCCTCCATGCGAACTGACGTTTTATTTTACTTTTTTTTTTTTGTCTCTACCCTCGTCGATTTTTTTTGACGAGAACAGAAACGAGCAAGACGGAGGGAGGCGTACCTTAAGGGGGCGCCTTTCGAGTTTATCGTTGACCGCAATATAGTAGTGCGTAACTTTAGAAGTGACAAGTATACCTATCTATATGTGAAGAGGATTAGGCATTCACATTTTTCTAAGATAAAGTTTTATTTCAGAATGAATTCCAACCAATTGATGGTAAGGCCAGATTTTTCCCTTTGCGCAACGTTTATGTGTATCTTAAAGACCACGAAAGTATTCTTTTTGTTATATATATATATATATATTGATTACTGAAGATGACTCTGCATGCGGTTGATGAAAAAGCCATTTTTTAAGAAATACCGTCAATTTCGCATTGACTTGAACTTTAAAAGCGGAGGTATCGAAATTTCCTCGGAGATGGTTATCCTAGGAACTGTAGCTGTAGTAGACAAGAAATACAAAACATAGTCGCTATTTTTATAATTCCGTTCCAATTTTCGAAGATAAAATCAAGGGTCACAGACATTCCATAACAAACATCTAATACGACATACTCTAACATACTCTTTCAATAGCTTTCGGAGTAACCGTATCACTCCGAAACATTTTCCAGCCCTCTCTAAAGCATCTAACTCCCAAGCCACTAAAAATGAATTCATTGCAAAAGTAAAGATAGAACTACGCCAATACTTTCTTCGAACCATTACCATGATCAACTTTCGTCGTCGATATCCGATCACATTGTTATCGCGTATGGCAATTTCGAAGCTACGGTGAAAATGAACGAACCTGTTAGCATTTCAATGTCCCCTGGTCGAGAGGAAGAAGATGATCCTCGTCCCGTGGAAACGTAGCCACCCATTTTCGTTAAATGAACCACGAAAATGAAGAAAGCCAATGGCGATGCTATCGCTCGATTATAGCGGACAATTCTCTATTACTATGTATCTGGGAATCTCTTGCTGGGTGCGCGCGGTCACTCGAGTTATAAAGGGTATCGCGAATCTTCATCTATCGCTGGCTTGCTTACGCGAATTCTTGAGAACGTCAGTGGACAACCTTTGTCCAGTTAATTCGATACCGGTGTACCGTGAATTTCCATCGAAATTCAGAGACCACTCCCTCTTGTCTCACCCCCGTGTCTCGATGAAGTGGCGATAGGGCTGATTCAAGCGTTTCGTTTCTCCACCGTTTCGCAATTTATCGGGTCAGTACAAAATCGAAGGTATTTTTAAGGTTTAGAGAGGGCTCTTTAAAAATTTTCCAATGTCTTCAATTCCCATCAGGAATTTATGAGTTTAAGTTCAAAATCTTTAGATTTAAAGAAAGGACTTTTTGTTTCTATGTAGAGACTTACAGCACAAAGATTCACGATCAAAGATATAGTTCCATGTGCGAGAATATATTACATACAAATATGTTTTTAAAAGTATATCTTTTCTGCAGCTGCGCTTGTTGTTTTCTTGATGGAGACTAGTTAAACATTATTTTCTTTTTTTTTGTAGCTACATAGTAATGTATACCTTGTGTCGGTAGCGTGATACTTAGACAAAGTATACAAAATTAGATTGTACATATATTATCGAATCCATAAAACCTATTCTATGCACAAGCGGTACGGACAGAACTATTCGCACAGTCGTCTTAAGGACGGATTTGTTTTGCAATAAACTTGACTTTCTACGTTGCTTTCACCCCGAGGACACGTTCCATTGCGCGAGTAACACGGTAGTCGATCTTCAACACGAATCGGCTCCCCCAGTGAGGTTAAATACTGATCCATCAGGAGATATCACCAGCAGATACACTTTCTAATAAGAAGGGGTGCAATCATCTGTGTTGTTTCCGCGTCAGGGCGACGTCGGAAGAGGGATTTGCGGACGCAAGAATGCGGCGGGAGCTCAGAAAATAGTTTTTTAGCGGGGACTACGTTTTCTTCTGGTCCGTTGAACTGATCGGAATATTTCATCGAAACGCGTGTAAAGTATTGTTTGAAATTATTATAATTTCGAGAATTTTCGGCATTTTTAAACCTTTACCGCAGAAGGAGAGGATTTTTAAAATTGTTCTTTAGTAAATCACACGCAGAGCCATTTTAAGAGTATACGTAACGAAGAAAATATTTTCCTAGTCTTTCAGATACATTCTGCATAAGGAAAATTCAGGATTTGCATTCTATTGACTGCGAATTAATTTCCGAATAGGACTATATTTTGAAACAAATCAGTCTGCCAGTTAACGCGTTAAGGGAAATATTATCGAAAAATATGAGTAAAAATAACTCCGAGGCTTCTTAAATAGCTCTCGTAACAACGTGACAACGATAGCAAACGTCTCGATCGACGAATTCCTTACTTTTGACAGATTTATTCGGCGGCGACCCGTCCCGATTCCATGGCGGGTCTCCGTGACCCGAGAATTCCCGAAGTTTGAGGTACGAGATGGTTAGCCTTATTATGGAGGCTTTGTCCAACTGGGAGGTAATAGCCGCCGGTAATGGCAGCATTTTCGCTAACTCGTAGAACTCGAAGTTCTCCTTCCCCCTTCGAGACCTGGCGGCGTCTCTGCTCTTCTCCTTGCGCAGCTCGAGGATGCTGTAACAGAGAACGGGACAGACAAGGTTAGACGCGTGCAGACGTCTCGTGATTCGGATAAATCTAATTTTTTGGTTGCTGGCTCGATCATGTCAGAACGCTTTTCCTACCGGGTCGAACGGAAAGGGGAGCGATCTTTAATTTTCGTCATGGACGATTCGTACTCGGCGATTCATCCCTAAGATGACGTGTCAAAGTAACGGAAAATGTTTTTTCATTCCATGAAAAATGGCGTGGAATAACATTTATCTTTAATCTGAAGATTTGTGAAAGTTGAAATAAAATCATGATTCCTATACTGGCTTTTTATATTCAATCACGATGCGTCGTCAGTGTCTACATCCTGATAACTAGACTTGGTATATTCATGCATTTATTACGACAAGTATAGGTACTAAAATATACAAATATTTACACAAATACACGAATATATAAAGTATAGAAAACTGAGTACACAGCTAGACATCGTAAGTCTAGCAAATTTTATTAGCGGTTACGTAGAATAAAATGCTAGTGCAAATTTTTCAAACATCCATGTTTTTAAACTTATATATAGCAATTGTAAAGGACATTCAAAGAGTAACATTTTTTGTGGGACATCGTAGTAGGTCACCGATGACTTTCGAGTAGCCACGACAATCCTACGTTAGACTCCTTGGAATTCGACGTTTGGTCGAATGTCGACGGTTTTACACGTTTACGACAAATTGAAACATGTTACCGTTCACGCGGCCAGAATAGGAACACGCTTTTCCTGCTCCTGTCCGAAATTCAGTTATATTTGTTGGTTCCTTAAGATATTCGTTTCGCGTAATCCTTCTGGAAGGACTCGTACATTCGATATGCTAGCAACGAATTAACCGCTTCGCCGGAATCGTGTTACAGCTATTGACCCAGAGTACGTAGCACCCTGGGGTGACTGTTCCTTTTCGTTCCTTGGAGTCCATGTAGGTTAATCGATTATGAATAATGTAGACTCCCTCGACTCGAATTCAAACCGATTGTTACATTATAAAAGGACGGTACGTTTAGAGACTCAATGTATAATTTGCTTTAGGTTTCAATTTCTTGTTCTGGGGACATCTTCGGAACCGTAGAATGCATTCGTTAAATGTACTAGGTAGATATATGTAGCATATAAGAACTGTACAGAGCAATTTGAAAACGGTCGTTTGACTAATTCTGGTAGGTTTAGTGTTAAGATGATATTGTTTGGTACAGTACGATAAATTTTTAATAGATTTGGGAGTCAAAGCATGTTGTCAGATGCAATTAAAATCTCGGATATACGTGTTGGTATAGAACGTGTAATTAAATTAGAACAGTGGCACCAAATTTCAAGTATGTAGAATCGGAAAGGAATTATTGAACTTCAAATGTGCACAGTTAAGATGGAGATTCTTAGATAGATAGATAGATAGATAATTTATTCCTTGTAATTTGTACATAAGGAAGAACTTTGTCTTGCGTCACATCGTTTACAAATCATAAAAAGAACAAATAACATTTAACCTATGTTACGCGTCACTGAAACAAAAACACGTACAGCTGACTCTAAATTTATAAATTTTGTAGCTTAGTATTCCTTCTATGCTCTATTGTTGGATGTACTAAATTGATACGTATAAAATGAGTTATTCTTCGCTTGCTAAACCTCGTCGTACACCTCTTCCAGTAAACATTCGAGTTGCAAAGGGTTAATCAAAGGGTTAATAAATAAAATTAATTCCTACGTATTGTTACTAGCTCCGACCAAAGTCTACTCTCTCTCCCAAAATTAAATATTCCATACGACCGACAACACGGTGAACAAATTCCAAAAGGTAAACACTGTAACGAAGTCTGTGAATGAGCTTCGGATAAATAAAGTGTTGAAAATGAAATGCAGTCGAAGTAAAGAAAAAGGGGCGACGAAAGGGTTAAATACCGGGTGTTTCGAAAGGTATAAAAAGAATCGAGGCGAGCACAGGTATCGAAACGCGCGCGATTTGACGCGGAACGAGTGGCAGGGACGAGAGGCGTGGCGACGCCCGCCGCGTCGGTACCAACGGAGAGTAAACGCGCGGCAAAAGCGGCCACCGCTTCGCCGGAGCATACATTATTCAAACGCTATCATGCCTATGTTTGCTGACAAGCCAGCGAATGTATCTGGGTGAATGTCGACGTAACATTAACCACGCCCCGCGGACGGCCCCTCGATTCCGGTTTTACATTTAAACATTAAACGCTGACCAATGGGAGCCGTAATCCGCATTATTCAAAACCCGTTCTCCCTCCACGCGGCCAGTCACGGTCATTAACCTTTTGTTAACCAGGGAATCGGTCCCCTCGTCGCGACGCATCGACCGCGCCGCCGTATCGAAATTTCAATCATTGCGATTTCGCGCCACCGCGTGGGCGGAGGGAGGGAGGGATGGCGCGAGAATGCAAATGCGTTTTTCCCCGAACGGCAGAAGCGTTGATCATAAATCAGTTGATAAATCGACTCTGACACCGTCCCGTGGTACCTTGCCGATTGATTCAACCCCTTCCTGTTTATACTACCGCGCCCGACGATGCGTTAAATCGCAATGTCTTGTTTACTGATGCAGCTGATGCAGAGCGACGTGGTTACTATGCTTCAACCATCAATTCGAACTACTGTCTTGTAGTTCGAATCGATTGGAATTACTCGAGGGATAAGTGTCTATAGTCTTTTCAGTCACGAATTGATGCGAAAGAAGATCGTAAATTTCGTTTTTGAAACAACAAATTTAATATCACTTTTTATTATTAAAATAATAACCTAGTTTTGCCCAAAGCAAAACGCTTTAAATTTGCCCGGCAGTAAATGGGTTGATAGGTATATAAAAACAATTGAAATACTGCGAAAACAAATGGTCAACGTTTTAAAAATGTAGCGTCTTTGTCTCCTATCTTGAAAGATTTATTTTCTACGAGATATACTGCGTGTTATTGAAACATTTGGACCAAACTTTGCAACCCCATCGTATCAATTGCATCGAGAAAAAGATATGATAGGAACACGGGTCCCCAAAGGCTTCACTTCTGGGTTACAGCCCTTTAAAGTTGCGCGGAAGAGGCAGTGGCTGAAGTGGCCTCCTCGAACAAGAAGACAAGCTTCGTAATTTCGTTTCCCAGGGGGATGTCGTGATCCAGGCGGACGCCTTTCGAAAGAGATCGGGGTCAGAGTGGAGGATTGTTTCATACTCGATTAGCATGAACAGCGGAACGTTACGTGTATCCAACCGTGAATCTTTTGCGAAGAATGGTTTTAAATGATAAAATTTGTTTATAGTTGCATCGAGTCGGTCCTTTGAAACAGGAAACAATCATTTTTTTCATTCACAAAAGGTTAAATTTAATTATAGACGTTCTCGATTTATTATCAATCCCTTCAATCTATCAATCGTAAGACGTTTGGTTTGAAAAATAAAAATTAAGAACTTAAGAGACGGAAAACTTCAAACAAAGGTCTATAGTACGTCTTTCTAGAGAGAATTGTCGAATCGCTTTTATTCGCAAGTTGAAAAGTTAGCAAACAACTAAATGAATTAAACATGTAGCCGAGTCCAAATCGAACCTTGGATGATGTTTAGCGAACACCTTGACACACATAAAACTGAATATTTTTGCGTCGTACCCTTCATTGGTTCGCGTTACGTAATTTATCGTGTCTGTACGAATTATTGCAACTCGCTGAATAATAAATCCCCGATTAGTTGAGCGACCGACGACTCAACTACCCAAGATTCTTTTTCTAAGCAATACTCGTTGCTACTACGATATTCTAACTTGTACTACGTACTCATGACTCGTAAGGAATATCCAGTTGGCTTGAATGACGCGAATAAATTCTGTCTCTCTCGATGCTTAAGAAACAGACAAGTAGTCCATAGTACTTCATAGTCTTGATACTAATTAATCCTTTGCACCCGAGAAGAGACTTTCGGTCACCGCCAGATTTCACGCAGTAAATCAACCAGCAATAACGTTTGTTTAGGTTTCATTTCTTAGAACTCGAAGTTTCATAAATAAAACGACGTCGATGAAGTAAAGGTGACCTGATTCTCGAATTAGTTTGCGATCACAAATCGTGCTACATCTTCAAAGTCAATCTAAGCTTAGCAATCGTAGCAATAAAATGCTGAGAAAGCATCTCGAGTTGCTGGTAGAATCCAGAAAAGATCTCTGGATGTAAGCCATTGTCCTTGGAGTAAACTACTCAAACATATCGCCGCTATTACGGCTAGCTTTTCGATGGGTCGAGTGATACACCCATATTGTCTCAATATCGATGTGTTATTTGATTCCTGAAGAAGCTAACTGCAAACCGATGAAACATTGGAGTATTTTACACGATTGCGTAGTGTTTAGTACAAAATTCGACAAATTGATGTTTCATAACGTATCGACACATAAATTTTACCAAACATCATCCCTCCACACAGAGTAAATTAATTCATAAGCTGTTTTTCTAAGACTGCTCCATTTTTCTGGCCGTACTCGCGATCAAAGTTTACCAGTCGACAAGAACTCTCTTTCAGGCACCTTAACACTATAACAAGGACCGAACAGTCTTTGAGACGCCAGAAGGGAGGCATCCGTGGCCTCCGTGATTGTCCCTCAGGGACGAAGAAACTGTAACCGAGAGGCCATTGTGGGGTGCGGAAACGTAGAGGCTCGAAAGTCGCGGGACCCTTGTAAAACGCGAAAACAAGACGGTGACCCAATAACGGGCCGACTTCCACCGAGCTTTCCCTCCTTTCTCTGCTTTTTTACGACTTTTGACTACCGTGACAGAGACGGGGCCATAATGGGCCAAACGTCGTTCCGGACGGTGTTCTCCGCGATCAACGGGAGGGAATGGCAGACGGAGGAACATCGTTTTACAGCCGTTAAGCGCGATAGCGGCCCAATAAAAATCCCATCTTGTTTTCAACCCTTCCGCGTGGCTAAATGGCGCGTTTAATTGCCCTCGAGTTCGTTTTTTTTTTCCGCGGCGTCGCGGGCTTCATCAATCCGCACGGGAGCCTTTTGTCGGTTTCCGTTGGTTGGTCGCTTTGGAAGAGTTTCTTCCATTGTTTGGGAGGGTTAGAGGCTCGGAGACTTTCGTTGATGATTGAAGGTGTTTATTGCAGCGAGCAATTTGATTCCCTAGTGTAACATTTGTGGGAATATCGTATATAATGTTGAATACGAATATCTCACCTGTGCATTGAAAGTACATATGTTTAGCAATATTTCCGCCAATTTTCGTAAAAATACGTTGTCTTGTATAAAAAATACACAAGGTGAATTATTACGAACGATAACGTGCAGTCAATCCCATTAATACTTGTACCCTCTACGTCTACCGAAGAAATTTATCTAAAGAAAATACTAGGTTCCATGTTTCTGAACAAATGTTTCTATAAATATTCTATAAATACACGTGGAAAGTTCATCTATTAAGCTTTAAAAAAAAAAAACATTTCATTTCAAAGACCGTGCAGCCAAAATGTGTCTGGCAACGTGTGTATCGTACCGAAGTCGAAATCGCCGTGCTCGCACCTCAGTTTCTCGATACGAGACACTACGATACGGGACGCCTCGTGTCATCGTCGGATGAACTTGTCAGACGAGCGATAAACAAGCGCACGGACGTATTTTCTTTTTTTTTTTTATTTTTTTTTATTGCTCGTATCGGTTCAAGGGTTCCGTTGGAATTTGGGATACGAACGCGCACGCTCGCGCTGGACTTTTTTACGACGGCGAATGCAGAAACGACCGTGGCGGTACGTGCATCGCATACGGGATCGTATGCAACGATGCTTACTAAAATGCGGGCACCTTGTCCCGCGTTACGTCAAACAGTGGATCCTCGACGGATTGGACGTCTGGTTGGAAAACTTTGAGCCGTTTTTCCCTCGGAGGAAAATTCGCTACTGATCAATCGTTATGGAGCCATTATTAACAAGTATATCGGGTCTCCGATGATCTAACCTTGAAAAATAAAGTTAACGATAAAAAGGTACTCCGGAACTTGCATCCATTTCCTTAGAAATAAGTCTCAATCAAAGAAGACTGTATTTTGGAGTAACCTAACCGCATAGTCTCCTTAAGTAATGATTTGCAACATGAAGTCAATAACTTCTGTTGCAGTAATATAAACGAAGTAATATTCCATGTTAATTACTCATACAAGAAAGGCATTCCTGCGACTCGGAGGGAGATTCATGAATGAGATACGCGAAAGAATCGAAATAGTATTTGCATGTGGCACTTTAAGCGAAATAAAAAAATGTAGGTTGTTCTTCATCCGCTTCCCGAAGAAACGTTATAACATATTGTTAGATGTCCATTGCAGACACGTACGTGTGGTGCATAGTAATTGCACGTCTAATTGCATATAGAGGAGAAATTTCCTACATCTTTAACGATCAATTGGAAAGTGGAAACGGGAAAGGTTGCCAGTTCCATGCGGGCTATTCATTTTTTCCCTCGTGGAATCTATAATGAGTACGATGAAAGAGACCACCGATAATTACACGCGTTTTCTGACATTCTATCATACTTTTGAAGGAAAATTGTTTTATACAAAAATATTCGTAATCATTTGTGGTTTCCTCAAGGATTAAATTTAATAAAATATTTTTGAATTTAAAGTTTGTCAGCCCTTCTAAGTAATTAGAAAAAAGTTTTATAAAAAATAAACTATTTCTTGTAATCACTTCTTACAGAATGACACTTGCAATTACTAATCGAAACTTTGATGTTGAAAATGTATTAATCAGGTTAACACTTGGAGTTAAATTGAACTAACGCTCGGGAATTGGAATTCTTATTGTAGTTTCAAGTCTTCTGCATCAATAAACATATAAATCAATCATATAGATACTGAGTATACTCAATGTGTATCGATCAGAGTTGAAATGTATCAAACAATGAACTCGACGTCACCAATCAATCCGCCATAACGGAAAGGGGTGAATCATCTTCCTTAATTGTACACACATTTTATTTGAACTTCACTTTCGCATAGTTGCCTCTAGCACCCTGGAAGGTAGCCCCGTTGGTCGCATTCGAATTGCAAAAAGTGCTCAGCCTTAATCGCGAGACGTTGTGTGCTAATGCAACGAAATCAATGGTACCATTTAAAAGAACGAAGCGAGCATTCCTGTGAAACTCGGAACAAAGAACGTTTCTTTTATTGCAGACGCTTCAGAAGCTACGTTTGTCATAAACGCATAAACATTCGCTGTGCAGTCAGGTCTAATCCTCGCGTACGTTGACGAATACAAGAAGCTCGCACATCTTTGAGATTCCCAGGCAACTTCGAATCGTCGAGCTTCTTCCCAGCTAGTCACACCTAATTCTTCCATCGACGAATACAAGAAGGTCACGTTTTCTCGAGATTCCCAGGATCGAATCGCCAAAGAATCGCCGAAACGTTTTCCACGCCGCCATTAATAATTCCCCGACCGCTGGAAATTGGCGGATGAAAAATCCAGCAACGCGAGCGCCGATCGAAAGGATCGGCTGGTAACCTCGTCAGGGTCCGCTGCTGAATTATTGATGGCCGGCACTTAGCACGGCCGAACACGAGGATCCTTATGTGTCCGAGGCGTGTTGCCACCCTTCAACGATATGGCTACAGACACACACAGCCCATACCGACAGTTGCGCGAGGGACCTCTTCTATCCCGCGTCCCGTGGGAGCCGCGAGAGCCCCAGCCTCGCTCCACTTGCCACGCTGCCGCCCAATTTCAACAAATTTGACCGAAAGTTGGGCGTAATTTTATTTTCACACGTCTGCGGACGAAGGAAGCGCCACTGGCTTCTGTCGACGTCCGTTTCATGTCTCTCTCCTTCGAGACTGGTTCACCTCTGGGGAGACGAACAAGGAACGAACCTGGGGACCTCCTTGCTCGTGCCCTCCGCGGCACCGGGTCCCCACGACCCTCCGTTTCCTTTATCTTTGCACAATCAGCAACGGAAGAACACTCTGATCACTCTGATCCATTACTTTGGCAAGTGTTCCGTGACCGAGTAAGTCACCAATCGTTAGGAATTCCGTACGTTGTTGCTACCGTTTGAGATCTCGTGGAACTATTTGGTATCATTGGTTCGGTAGCTAGATATATTTATCTTTGTTAGACCTGGACCTGACAACTAGAAGCTTTAGTTATGCCGCGAGTGATATTCCGTAAACTAGCGATCGCTACTTGTAATGATTTATCGCAAACAGAGCTGGTCTTTAGGTGCCAGTTTTTGCATTGTTTCGACTCTTGATCCTTTGAGTGCCAAATGCTATAAGTGTAATAACTCGTTAAAATTGTCTGGCGTTTCACGGATTTGTACGAAAACTTCCTCTGGCACTCAAAGAGTTAAGATCGGTGCAAGAATAAAGAAAAATCGAAGTTAAGTCAACGTATCCAGGAAAGTAGTATCATCTTGTGGTCGTGAAATTAATACAGAAAAGAGGATTCAATCGTCTGGGAAGTTGATATGTTTTTTTTTGGGATCATACGAGGAGTGCACGAGTTTTTGTATTAAAAATTTGCGTTCGTGTCAATATCCGTCAGTGTACGAATCAATATTTCAATATGATACCAAAAAGAAAAACAGATTCCTATAAATATTCTGGAAGACATTTTATAATTAACTAAATTGAAAGTTCCTGAGATAGACAAGTTCCTGAGTTCCAATAATAAGTAGAAGAAACCATGAATATATAAACAGACTGAGCAATCAATGCGCATAGAGTAAAACTTCAGGGGAAAACTGAAACATTAATCGGACTCTGAACAGACGGAGTCCAGAACGAACTCCTCGAGTCTCACACGTGCGCGTGTAAGTTGAATAATTTTTCAAGGAAAACATGACAGAAGTTAACGTTACATCTTGTCTTATCCGATGCAAGTTTTTGAAGAAGTACCCGGCAAAAAATTAAATAATCCAGTCAACATAAAGATCTACAGTTCAAGTAAATTCAGATTCAGATTCAGGTATGAATATTTATGAGACTGATTGAATGAGTATTTACTGATTGTATATACAGGGTGAGGCGGCTAAATTGTTATAGAGCGGTAACGCCTGAATTATCGTGGACACAACAAAATCTTACAGGAAGAACTTAGAAGGTTCGAGGGAGCCTATCTTATTGCTTCTTTCTTTGGTCCAGATACTGAGGCTGTATCAAGGTCAACTCCATTTTGTGAAATGGAACCATGGAATTTTTTGTTTACACTTTATAAAAGCTGACGTTGAGAAGAATCCGTCGACCTATGAATATATCAAAGTTTTGCATGGTCGCGCTATGAGAAACGCGGAGTTTGCATCCTGTACGTTGTCATTCAAGAGATAAATCTATCCATGCATATAACTATATACATATATAACTATATATATATAATATGTACATATACATATTACAACTAAACGAAGATGATTTCTTAGTCTGTACGATTCACACAGACGTCGTGCCCAAGTAAAAGCGAGACGTTGCATTAATTTCCTCGGAATTAATTCTCAAAGAAGATTTCATTTCGGATCAATTTCACTGTCCAGTTGATTGCCCCAACGCCTCGAGGGGGTTCGAGGGCCGTGGAAATGGCCCTCGACGATCGCGTTCCCCTCTCGGTGGCATCTTCGCCGATCGGTTGGCAACGCGGTGCTGCTCGATACATAATAATCGCGGAAAAGAGGGCCCAATTAGCAGGCATCGAGGGAATTATGATGGCCGCGGTAGGCCGAGCGAGCGCGTCGGGCTAATTCAATTAAACAATTCATTTGCTGGTCCGAAGCACCACCTGAGGGCACGTCCCATTCCGTCCGCGCCTCGGCGCGTCCGTGTGTTCGATTCCAAGTGTGAGTCGATATGGAGGAGAAAACGTGAGTTGGAGAAGGACCAAGCAGCCCGTTGGAGCTTCTCCCTGCCTATTCCCCGGAGAGCCGTAGCCTCGTGCTACAATACAATGCTCCTAATGTTACGGCTCCAGTTTCGACATAATTTTCTTTCGCGGCCCTTTCGGGCTATCGGATGCCCGAGCTTTTGTACCACTTCGACAAAGAAAATGTCATTTCCGGTGGCCGGCTCGATAACGAGACCCGGGAGGAGCGGGAACCGCGATGGAAAATCGGGGAACCGGAATGGCGCACATAAATGCTGCTTTTCGCATTAAAATTGTGGCGACGCGGGACGAAACGTTAGGCCACCCAATGGTTTTCTTTAGGAAGGATCTTCTAAAAGGGACTTTGAAATTTTATTTTTTTTTTACGCTTTACCAACACAGGTAACTTATTAGTTAATAGAAGCTTCGAGATTCAGGGTTTCTAACACTTTACCAATAGGCAAGCTTATTCATTAATGGAGTCTTTGAGATTTAGGTTTTTAACATTCTGCCAATAGGTCGCTTGTTAGTCAGCTTTTTACTGTGGTAACTAGATTCCAGGAGTTTATGCACTTGTGGCAAATTGGATGTACAGTAGGATCTCGATTAACCGGATTCGTTGGGACCAAAACAGCCTGGATAAATCGAGATTTGGGGAGAGAAATTGGAAATGAACCAGAAATGTGATTTACTAATACAGATACAATTTAAATTGCAAATACAAGATATACGAAAATTTACACCCATATCTAAACGGTGCTTCTTTTGGAGTATTACCATACTATTCCAAATATCGAGGTGCACTATTCGAAATAGAAGTACCTGATTACCATCTCCGAAACATTATGAATAACAGTGATCATACTTATGTAATTCTCGTATATCCACTCTTCAACATTATCAATTATACCTCGCTAAGATGAGGACCGTCTAAAGGGAACCTTCACCGATGCCACAACCACCGAATTTTCCTGCTCGGACTAACAAATCCCCAAACGTCAAAAATCACCGAGTATCTCGTCCTCGTTCCGTGATTCCTCCAGCCGTGATTCCTTCTATCCAGGATTCTAACGTATTCACGCAAACGACGCAACAAAGGGGCCCGCTTTTTGACAAATATTTTCTACACGACTCGGCGGTACGTCTCAATGAAACCCTTCCACCGACGGAGAAGAAAGCGAGCAGCCCATCCGACCGACGACGGAGGGGAAGCTCAGTGGAAAAAGAGACAATACGATAACCACTAAATTATCCCAGCACATCCGGCGATGTAAATCACGAGGAGTGTATGTCCGTGTGCACCGAGAAGTGAGGGAAATAAAAGAGAAGAGGAAAAAAGAAATCGAGAAGACGGCATAGACAGAAAAAAGCGCGCACCGGAGGCAAAAGAGCAGGGAAACGGAGGAAAAAAGACGGAGGAGCCGGATAGAGAGACAGAGGGAAGTTGGTTCTTGATGACGCGCAGATAAGGGAGGGCTTAAAGTCTACGTGATGTGCTTCCCGATGCGTCCGAGCGGAGGTCGAGCCTGAGAACTTTCGGTAAACGTACTCGGAGACAGAGAGGAGACTCTGGGCGAAACGTAGCCTCCCTCGGCCGGAAGAAACCCCTTTTGCATTTTCGATGTTACGATACCGGGGACAAGCTCGATACTTAATCGCTCGGTACTGACCTCCGAAAACCCACCCCTGAGGTATGTAACGCGACATCGGCGCGTTGGAGAACGTTTGAGAACGTTTGGGAGACTTTTGTAGCGAGATGATTTGAAGATTTGCTGGAAGATCGTCTGATTCTCGTGCACGAAGGAACATCTCACGAGAAGGTGTGTCTCGGTTGGACGATTGGTCCGTTTTATACAAGATGGACCATATAAGTATGACAAGTTACGAGGTCTCTCCCGAAAGTATCCGACCTTGCTATGCAGCAGGAAAAAAGCTAAATCTATTAAATGACGACGATGTCTCCTTCAAAGTACATCCCTTCTCGAAGCTAGAACCTTTGCGCGACGCGTTGGCTAATGATCCAAGTATGATCACTGTTACTCAAAATGTTTCAGATGACGATCAAAGATTGGTAATCAGATGCTTCTATTTTTAATAGTGCACTTCGATATTTAGAATAGTACGGTAATACTCCAAAAAGGCCACTATTTACATACTCGCTACTAAATTATATACAATGGATATTCATTGATTATTCATTGATTATTCATTGATTATTCATTGATTTATCGATTCTTATCTTGGACTAAGTACAAAGACAATCATTTTACGAACTTTTCGCGTCGAGTCAGACGATGACCGGTGCACTTGAGGAAGAATAGTGTCTTGAATCGATAATAAGACGATTCTAAGGAAAGACTTGTCGAAGAATTGCTCGATGGTTTGATTATTCGCGGAATCAATCAAGTTGTTTAGCGGAAAGAATTTCTAATGGGTCAACTATTTTATTTTCAAAGAAGAATATCTTGTTACTGTTGAGTTATTCACCGGAGAAGGTCTATGAGACGTTCTGTATACTTGGCGAGATTAGACATTGTGTAGTTATCAAGAAGACACGGCTGAAAGGAGTATAATATTATTTGACGAAGTTATTTGTTCAACAGTCACATGATTACAAGATCAAATAATTTGAATGGATCGTGAAGCCATATCCTATTTGAATAGGAATTGTACTTTATAAGAAAGAATATTCATATTTAGATCAGATATTCTATAGATTTAGAAGAATGATAAATATTATAATTATCAAAGCTACAAGTTTGAAAATTACATTTAGATCTAAATGGAAGATAGAGCTGCTTAGGCATTAGAATCTTTATAATACGTTAGACATGTCAGCATTGTCAGAAAGGAGTATAGCGAACGATTTAGATGTTTGAAGCACTCAACGAGTTGTCGACTAGTATCGATATGATCCTGAACAGTAATTCTTTAAGAAAGCTACTATTTTTTCGGTTATCTATTCAACAGAATAAATCCATATTATTTTTCTAAAAATGAGGTCTAAATAGTTGTAACACATATAGTTCTAAATAATGTAAAATGAAAGTAATTTGAACCCGTCCCTCGTTGAAATCACTTGTCAGAAGGACACACGTGCGTCCAAGCTTTAGGCGAACGCGCACGTTTAACGATCTCATCATTATCGTTGTGCTCGACACGTCTAAGCTATTTAGCTTAGAATTAATTATTCCGTTCGATCGCGGCAGTAATTATATATCTCAACGTATTCAAAACAAATTTCATTTCGCTTCCTGTGTCGAATAATCACCGACGGTTTGACGCACGAGGAAAGTTGGAGTCTAGTCTCCTAGGGGTCTCACGTTCACAACTTGCATCCGGACATTCTCATGTCCCTACTTCCGGGAACGTGAGGCCCGTAACGGCAACACCCTCGCCAAACCCAGGCACAACTTACGGTCACTGCACTTTGTCCTACTATGCTTTCGCACGATAACGATAAGCTGATTAACGTAACCTTGGAATCACATCGATTCCCTGCATCGAACACTGCCATAGTTCTGCTAATTGCTTCAAACATCACCGATCAAGAATTTAATTCCCTTAGACAATGTCTAATTAAATATTCTACTCAGACGTCAGCAGTGCTGTTCTGTCTAGAGTTCAAGAACTCCCTTGTACATCATTCATTACTCTATGTCATAGAATCTATGATACGCATGATAATCTTGAAAATTGTGCAGCATCGAATCGATAGTAATGATTAGACTTCGACGGTTTCACTCGGAATCTTGCTAGCGAATAAAAAATTGTAGCGGTTGAGTCACTTTGGGATTCGTTTTAAGTTCGTTTTAAGACCGACAGTCCTCTCGACCGCAAAGGGCTAAATAGCCACTACCGAAAAGCGTCCCGCATAGTTCTAGATCGTCGTTACTTTTAATTCTTCACATTTCTGTATCAATTATGCGACTTCATCGCACGACCAATTCAACTCCACAAATCGTCACCGCTAACCACCATGCCCAGACATTCTCATTTCTTCTTGCAATGAAACCCCCAACCATATTCCAATCACCTTCCCGGACTCAGAGGATCAAGCCACCCCCGCAACGATTCCAATCATCCCCCAGAACGTTTTCGTTCACCTTGGCCCGATGAAGTCGACCGATATTAAGCCACTTTCATCCCGCGAGAAAACCCGATCTCGGCCACGCGTGTTCACGGGTGTAACTATGCGCGCAATAACGGGGATGTTCGTCCAAGTGGCTCGGTCCTCGGATGCTTGGCCATCGAACGAACACAGAGGAATAATGGAAAGAGGGCGGGGTTGAAAATACGAAGGTAGTGTTGACGGGTCCCCGGGTTGCCCCGTCAGCATCAGCGTTCCTCTAATCGTATCGGGTTTACTGCCGTGGCGTGACGTACTCATCTGCACCATCGGTTTACCACCCTTCAACCCTCTGTACCCGTCGAGCGCCACCCATCACAATTCCCATTATCCACTCGCTGTGACAGAGCTCTCCTGGGACCTTCTCCACGACGCCATCCGGCTAGGGGAAATTCTTCTTCTGTTCTACCTGTGGACCTTGCGTCCACTGTCGCGAATACGAGTCAAAACACAGCTTCGTCGAACTGTGTTAATGTGGCTCGTACGAGATAATCGATATTTCAGTTTTTTGGAGGTGTCGGACACGAGTGTTTAATAATACTTATGGAGAAGAGGTCTTTGAGACAATATTAACACATTGGCATTGATCTTAGATGTAATTGGTAGATTTGGTCGAAAAAATTATTTTATCAAACGTGTGAAGTTATGGTGCATAAGACGAGTAACGTCTTACAGTTAAACGGATGTATCAACAGTATCAAAAGATGTGTTTAATTTTGCGTTAGAGGCTATATTTTTCTTCCATAATTTCCCTACCTATATATTTCATTTGTAAAATGAGATTCATATGCTTATACATATTTTATCTTATTACACATGTAGCGTCAATGAATTGAAGTACATTAAATCATATGTAACATACTTGATTACCCTATAGACATTTTACTTCGGTTTATTAATCCTACATATATATATATATATATATATATATATATATATATATATATATATATATATATATATATAACAGGTATTTTCATTTAAATGTAATTATAGATGAATAATATACTTTTCGTTACATCTGAAGATGATTAATGTATCTAATTAAATAATATTCTTAAAGTCAATGTGCATTTGCTTATAAGACCTAACGTCCTCGTTTACCAGAAATATCAGTGGGCAAACGAGACTAATTTTCTTTCCCTGAAACGGAACACCACAAATTGTTCCAATCGTCGAAAATCTATAAAAGATCTTTAAACCCTTCGTCTGAGAAAATGGTCGTCGTTCGCACGATTTTTATCCTACCGAGGCTTTGAATTATTGACTCGATAATAGCTCCGCGAAAAGAACACAGGACGGGGAGGGAACGATATTACCCTATAAAATCATATCTCGGCCACGTGAAAAAGAGAGAACACGCGCGGTCCTATACTCGCAACCACTTTGCACGCTCGTAAAACTTCATTACAATCGTCGATACGCACGAAACATCCTCGACGACTTCTCCCAGCTGCAAAAAGCTTGATAGCTTAATTTCAATAATTAATTACCGCTACCTGAATTTCACTGAACCGCTCGTGGCCTGTAATCTCGAATATTTGAACACCGTGTGTTTTGTAATCTTTAAAATCATGATGGATCGCGTGGAGCACGTTATTCCGATGCTTAACGATATCATTACGCTTCATTTTACGGAGATCGTCCTGCCAATTAACAGGGAAAAAAATTACTCATCTGGTCGTAACGACCGTCCAATTACCCGACCGTTTTTATAAAGCACGGTGTATCACTGCAACGTACTATGTACTCAAATTATCTTAACGTCCTTAATGCGAACGACTTGAAGACCAACGTCTGGCCGTTCGTCGGGGGTACTTAAAGTCGTGAAAAAATTGCGCGACTATATGGTAAATTTGGAGCCACTTTTACAATTAACTTTGACAATTTAAACATTTAATTCAAGGTACTGACGAATTTGTAAATCAAAAATAATTGGAAATTGATTGTTAGCTCTTTGCTCTTGCCCTTTGATTAACAACAGAATCTTTTTCTTTCCAAATAAAAAAAAAAACTTTTTTTATTGGAAGAACAGTAAAAGATTTAAAGAGAAATTGAGAAATAATGAATATTCCTCCATTCAAAGTTTCGAATGGAGTGATTCTCGAGTCGGTGACTCACTTTTTAGAAAAATTGATAAATAATTGTGGAATTAAAACAGAGCAGGTCAATTATCTTCTGCGTACGCGAACTGAACCTTTCTTTTCGGAGTAGTAATTTGTCGGTACGACGAATTGTGCAGTCGCGTTATGCAATTTCGTTTTAATCGGAGTGGGGAAAAAAAGGACTGGATTTACTGGTGTACTCTTTCGCGATATTTCTTTCGCGCAACCGGTATTACGGATTTACAGTTCACGTACGGCAATAAATGACCGACACAATATGTATGCAAATCCGAGAATGAGGCAACGAAATCGCGTACATTTAATTCTCGTTGCAAAATTTAGTTACATTCTCTCTCCTATCACCGTTCTAAAACCCATTAATCCCATTATTAACGATGAGTTGTATAAATACGTCGTTGCTGCCACTTTTTTTATTTTCAAGGAGAAATCATACTTTATATCGCAGTCGCGTTATTCATCTTTGAATTAGAAAAGGTATCGACAAATTTTTCAAATAAAAATTGGTAGATTGAAGAAAACACTTTTGTTTGAATGAAAAATTCAAATATGTTAAAAACGAGTGGTTCAAAAATTTAATTTCTCTATCGAACGGTACAGTTTTAGTTTCGAACAATTTTTCTATGTTGAATATATTTTATAATTCAAAGTTTTTGTAAATATAAATGGAATGGGGACTATGATACGGTGGATGATTTTTCCCTTGACGTTGAAGAGCAGGAGCAATTACGTTTAAAAATAGTTAAAAATAATGAAATACTATCGTTATTATTTGAAAGTTCTAATACTTCGAACTTTATTTAAAATAATCGTTAATTCAAATAACGAAATCATTTCTTGTCGTCGCGATCGACCACGATTTGCCATCGGTAAAATCGCGATTCTTCTTTCCAACCATACCATCTCACGATTCGAATAAAGAGGAACCGAAGGTTTCGCGTAAAAATTCGAACGCTTCCTATAAAGTTTCCACACTTGGTGCGGGGCCCGATGAAAAAGGTGATTGATGACCTGATAAAAATTCGACATCCTGCGCACGAGGAATGATTTACAGTTATAACGTCAAGTTTACGGCGCACTATTTACAGTGTCGCTCCGTGACGTCATTGTCGCTCTACGTACGTCACATATTAATGTTTTACTCTTTTTGAATTATAACGCGCCGCTCGAGCTGAGCGCATCGACGAGAACAAGCGATCGTCGATGAAAGAAATTGCTCGCGAACGCGTGAACGAATTTTCAATCGAATCGAACATTTCATTCGATCCTTATCGTTGTATTTCATTCTTAAGGTTTCAGCCACGCAACTGGGTTATCGGCGATCATATTTGTTCCTAGACGACGACTACAGACTTTGGCTTTCACGCTAACTGCAACGAATTCGTGCTTTCTGGCAATCGGAATTCTTTTTCTTGGTTGTTTTAAAGAAAATAACGGGAATCGATGTCGATTCAAGCAATTGGTTTATTTTTATGTACGATTATTGCTTCAATTAAATTGATTCTATTCGAATTAATTTTTCTTCGTGTGGCAAACTAAGAAACCAAAGGAACTTAATATTTGGACCAACATCAATGGTTACAATTTTTCTTTGTACCGAGCAACAATTATTACGATTTCTGTATATCTTCATGGATTTGATACTTGACACAAGAAGTAATAATATGAAATAGTTGATTTAAACGAGACATGCTCCCCTTTCTCGTTCGATTGTCTATACACGTTTCATTTTTTTCTATAACGTCGTTTGGAATCACTTCATGCAACCATGGATTAGATTGTGACAAATGGACTGTCCAAATGTTCAAAATTGCGTAAAGAATTTTATACATTCGTGGTTTATCGATCAGAGTCTATAAACGATGCTCTTTTCTATTAAATTTAATTAAATTTTGAAATTATTCGACGCGATTAAATATTTTCTTAGGAAATGTTAGCCAAGGACTGTATCGTGTTATCGTAAAACAAGAATTAAAATCCTCTTTAAAGCATACAGAGAACAATCCAGAAACTGGCACAATCGCGTCTCAAATGACGTTATAGAAATGTATAAAAAAAATTACTCTTATTTTCTAGGCTGAAAATTGCATTATTGAAACGATTAGATGTTTATGATTAAGTGATCGAGCAAATCGTCGCGATCTACCTCGAGAGAGCACAGTTTGCTACGCGTCTCTAGCCCTTTCGCTGCTGCAAACGAGTACGTAGTCGGTTTTTTGACAAATTGAGGTCTTGCATAAAAAAAAAAAATACTTTTTACAGCATTCCGTTTACAAATACAAATTCATTCGAACTTTTCTTAAATTTCAATGTTAAATTTCACGTACGAATTATTTGCAAGGCAAAGTGACCCATTTGTATCGTCGTCGAAAACTATCGGGCAACGCAGTTAAAGAATTTCTCCCTCGGATGATGGAATGTAAATATTCTAAGAACATCGTGATATACGATGACATATGATACTTATGTCATTGGTGAAATATTGCTGATGGTAATTCCGTCCAAAACTTTCGCGAAATTATTTATTTAAGACGCAGTTAGAAAGCTCCGGAAACGGTTGGTGCGACATATTTCGTTCGAGTGCTTCGAGCCATTTTCGTCGTTGGTAAAGTCGATCGGTTGAATATTCGACAATTCATTAACTATTTTAGGAAACAACGACGTTTCGTTTTGGTTTCTTCGAATTTTTGTACGTCTTTCCTCTTTAAAACTGATAGCAGGCGTATTCAAAACTGGGACTCGACCAATTAAGGGGTGTCAATAAGTGAACCGAACAACAGTACAGTGTCAATGAGTTTGCAAACCACCGATGGTTAAGACGAATGACTAGTCTTAGGGATACTTTTCATAATTGACTGCAAAAATATTTTACGTGGAACTAAGTTGAATAATGCATGAAACAATTGTATATAATTCATATATAGCATATAAGAATTCTATTAAAAAATGTTAAACTTGTTATTTGACCGGTCGTGGTAGGTTTAGTGTTACTTTGACAAAAACAAGCCTGTCTATAATAAAGACGACTAAAATTCAATGCCTTTCATGTCTGAAAATATATAGTTATCGAAAGACAAAGTTTACATTCGCCAACAAATATCTAATTCAAGACTCGCTCGAACGCAATTTATTCTTCGTTATTTATGTGCTTACTCCCGTCCAATTTGTTTCAAGGATAGTTTATCGTGCCCACTAAATAATGCCCGTTCGATTTCATAAGAATCGTTACAAATCTCTCTATCGAACGCGAGCGTCCAAGTCAAGGCTCAGAAGACAAATCACCGTCAGCATCTTCGTCGACGATACAGGAGGGTTCAACCTTCGCAATCTGTGCAGCACTACAGCCACAGAAACGCGTTTCACCCCCGTTCAAACTTAACGCCGTCAGCACTCGCGAGGTAACAAATCAAAGACAACGTTTCCCCTCCGTTCGCGAAAACTTTGTTAACCCTTTCCGCTCTGATGTCCAATCCCGTGTCTCAGTTCTCATATTGTACGCCATATTGTAAAGCCGTTCGAAATTAGTGCACCGATTGACTTGAAATTTTACGCACATTTAAAAGAAATCCTCATTGCAGAGCGAAACTAATTTTGTCAACCGAGATAGCTCGATATCTCTAAAAGTATCTTTTATCTTTGAAAACGCGACGAAATTGAATTTATCTTTTACGATGCTGTACTCGAGTCGCTTCTCTTCTTCTGCAGAAATTTTTACACAAATGTGCATCCTTCGATTCCTATTGCTTGACAAGACGCGAATGAATGTATGAACAAAGTTCAACAGTGATACGTCTACTAGCTTTCTCAAAGCGAAATCTCGAATTCAACCCTTTAACCTCTTCGTGCCTTTGCAAATGTAATGAAATTATAAGAAAAGTTTGCGTTAAAATTGAATTTAAAACGTTTAATCACGATTGGTTCATCGATACATCGAACGAGGCAGGTATCTAATATAAATAATCTTTGTAAGGGAAACACACGGCTGATATTGCATTAACTATACTGTAGATTTTATGGATTTTTGGTGTGTTTAAGTGTGATACCTCAGCAGGCAAACCGCGCCAAGTTCAAATTTTTCAAATTTGCGATAGATATGACGTCGAGTCGAATAGCTTAATTAATGTTGCATTCTTCATTGATTGAAGTTTTCAAAGTTGTTTTTTTTTTTTTTTTTTTTTTTTTTTGGAATAAAGAATTTTCCAAAAGGAGCTTTAGAATCTTGAATTTTTACATCAACTTTCGTATTTAATTGCAGTCACGTATGCCGGATTCATTTAAACCGGAAAGTTTTACGTAGTGATTTTTACGGAAACAAAATTCTAAAGGACCTTGTGGAGAGCTCTTTAGTTTCCCTCTGAGGTACAGATACGTTCCACATGCATTTTCACCATAAATCCAGAAAATCGGAAACTGCCGTGCATCGAAAGCGACATTGTGAGCGCGAAGGGGTTGAGATAGCACCTCGCGAGTGGGTAACATCGCGAGATCCCGACTCCGTCGCATTGAACGGGCTAGGTAGATCGTAACGTCCGAGCAAATCATCGTAACTAACTAAATCGTAGTAGTAATGGTATATAAGAAAAATAAGTATAAGAGAAACAACATGCCCTGGCTCGAGGAGAGGACCCTGACTCTGTTTGTACGGGACACAGAGGTCCGCCGGTACGAACCAGGAGTGCGTGAACGCGGGGTTGATGCTGAGCGCCCCAGCGGCCCCCTGATGGGGTCCGCCGACATCGACGCCGACACCGACACCGACCCCGACCGGGCTTTGTCGCTGAAAGCCCCCATAATCCATGGCCACCTGATACGGCATCATTTCCCTCTCCTTTTTCCTCCTATTTCTTTCTCAAACTCCCTATTTCCTCCACCCTTTCTTCTTGTTCCTCCTCTTCCGTTCGTGGACCACACGCACTGCCGTAACGTTCTGTGCACCACCAAGTTCACCTTTCCGCACCAAGTAACAACAAGCCGGCGGCACGCAACCGCGGAACAGTCATATTCCGCGGCTGATCATCGTCCATCGCGCGACTCGTCCCCGACACGCGTCACGATCGGGGCACCAAGGCATTCGTTCGCGTCTAACCGGATCGCGGCATGCGAAAAAGAGGACCGTGGCCGAGGGTAACGAGATGTGACACGGAGGAGTTGGCCCCGGCGAGCACGGTGTACGCGTATACGTCGGTACGAGGGAGAGCTCACGCGCGCGCACGTGCGTGTCAACAACTCCGGGGGCTCGGACTCTCGCGTGGACCAGCTGTTACGGGATCCCTTCGATCGCTCGAATCACGCGGGGGTCGCAAGCAGACAGCTAAACGACTGGTTCGTGACCGAACGACAGACTAGACCGGACTGTACCGGGTTTGTAACGTGAGCCGCGCGTCGAGCCCTGTGGGGGGGAGCGAGACAAACGTCGCTGGTGGGAAGAGGAGCGAGAAAGAGGGCGCGAGAGCTTGCGCCGAGTTGCGGGCGTAACAGCTCCGCCCACGACACAACCTGTCGTCCAATAGCGCGCGGACCTCGCGCGACAGGTCACGCCTGCGGCAACGCGACGTCGCGCACACTCTTCCGAAGCTTGCGTCATGCTGCACCCTTCAGGTGGAAACCTGATGAGCCGCGCCGCGAGCGCTGCAACACAACCGCGCTCCCTGTAACCACGTATCGCCACCCAGGCCCCGCCCATAGCTACTAATGACACTTGCCGGATGGTTAAGAGGTCGGATCGTACACCTACGAGCCAAGGAGAGGCTACCTTGTCGCAAGCCAAGGGCGACGTTCCCCGGAAATGGCCTGTAACCGAGCCACGTGCGCGACCGCCGATTCTTAACCCTCGTCGCGCCGGCCAGAGCTTTCTGCTTTCGTCGAAGGTGTTGGCCGTCGGTGGGATCGCTTTGGGATTCATTCTTTTTTTTTTTTATACTTCTCGGCGGCGGTACCGATGTGGGAATAATTGAATTCGTGCTATCGGGGAACTGGAGGTTGTTCGGTTGTATCGATTCGCAGCGAATCGAGTCGGTGATTTTTTTGTTGACATTTTTTCTCCGTTGTTGCGTGTTTCTTTCACAATTTTTGGGACACTTAGTTTTTGTCTTCTTCCCTCACTGGGTTAAGCGGTTGTTGTGTTTCGAACAGCCACGTGCTCGTGCGTACCGTTGGTCGTGATACCGGTTCTTGAATCGGAGCAGGGTAGACTTTGTAGTTTCGGCTTGAATTATTTGGTAGTAGGTCACTTGGACGTTAAGCTTTTCTTGTTCTTTCTCGCGAGATCTCGCTGCAAGCTGGATTTGCATTTGTAGCTTCTGAATTGGATGCTCATTGGATACGCCGTTGTCGCCTCGATATCCGTCTTATTCTCTCGATGCTGTTTTTCTTTTGATGCTAATTGTTCGAGTTATCACCTGTAAATTTGGAGAATCGATACGTGGAATATAAATATGGCAATCTGGGTGTCCGTTACCTGCAAGCCTGGTGATTTGAAACGAGCAAGACTGGACCAATAGGCACAATAATCAATGTAGAATTGATTAAGTATCCTTATAAAATACAGAAACAAAGAAACATTCTATATACAGTATCATGCCATGAACTATTACATGTAATATTTCTTAATAATTATCACACAGTGTTCGCATCTATGTTCTTTCTCGTAGGCCCTTATTTGAGCATTTGTAAGCAAAAACACCACGTCCCGATTGATTTCCAACTATTGGAACCGGTGGCCAACCATAAGTGTTATCAGGGTCTTTCTCAGCAGTGTTAAAATACTCAAACAATGACCAAACCGCATCTATACGCGACTGTTCCGCACTCTGACGCTGCGTTACCTGTCGAAACCATAATTCCTGCGACGATCCGCGTTTCGATTCAGCTTGTAAGCTGTGTCATTTTTCAGTGCGTTTGTATTCGACTCGTACGTAGTCGTCGCTACTTCCCCAGCGATAGAAACCGAACAGGAATTCATGAGAACGACGCGTCCGACAAATAGAAAACAGGAAGAGCCACGGGCGAAACGCTAGAAACAACGCTCGTTGTTATTTCCGTTTATCCGTGTCCCCGTAAAGCGGGAGGACGATCGTCCCCTCATGGATATTCATGGACCGCGACTTTTTCTGTTACTCAATCGGCCGATCGATCGTCGATTTATCTCACGCAGCGTCTTTATGCAATTACGCCAGCGAATGCGTGGCACGTAATAAAATAGCCGAGAAATCGACGCGAAACGCGACGCTAGCAACGAGCTGCCTCGTCGGAGACGAGTGAAAATAACGCGTGCCGACGTTATTTTGCGTTGTCACGACGAGGCGGGAGAAACAGGTACGCGCGTAATCGACTGCAGCACCCACGCCCTTGCCCAGACGCCATGATTCTCTTTGATTAAGCGCGCGATACGTGCAAATGACCGGCTCTAACCGATCGTGATTGAACAATGATGGTACAGCGCGCGACTGACTAATCGCGAGCCTTGAATAATCGCATCGTAAGTGAGAAAATTGTGGGTATTTTTGTTTGACTCCATTTATGAGGTATATATATATATATATAATAATTTCTCAATTCAAGTAATAGGCTCAGGTTTAAGTTCTCAAGATTGAAGTGAAGCTGAGCCTTTGTAATGTTTATTTTATTGTACCACCTGTACCACCTACAAAAAGTCGACATGAACTTTCCAGACGATCCAATAGTACACAGATAGCGATAGCACACATACAAAGTACTTGCAACAACCTTACGTATATCTCCACCTGCCGATATATCGCATCGTGAACAGAAAGTGAAACGAAATAGGTTCTCGTTTAAGGTGTCGATGTAGTTGCAAACAAACGACGGTACGACAAACCAAGGTGCACGGCACCGATCTTACTAATCTAAGAACGAAACGAAATCTTCTATGCACCTGCAACGCGACAAAGATACCGGTCGTTCACAGATTACACGGGAGTTCGATCACGCGCGAAAGATTCGTGGCTCGGTGGAGCGTCGGCGTCGTGGCGTCGACGGGGTTAACCAACCCGGGGCGTGAATTCATCGAACGATCAGGCTGGCAGAAGCCTATCGTCGAGGAAACAGCGGCTACCGTGCGCTCAGCGATAGAAAGAATCGTGGCGAAGAGCGACGCGGGCAGCGTCGCTGGGTGCAACGAGCGAGCTGATACTTAGCATGCATCCCCCGATACGAAGGATTCCTTATTGTATCGTTGCACGTGAGCGTAATGCATAAAACGCGAGCGTAGCTGCGGGCTCTCGTTCTCCCGACGAGCGTCCTCTCTCCTCCGTTCGGTGATAACTCCTAACGTCCTCATAATCATACATATGGATGTCCCGTGTTCGTTGGACTGCTCGTCGCTCCGACCAAGCTGCCGTGTTTACCCGCTGACGGACAATACGTCCGAGCCGATATTGTCCGTGGTTGGGCCGCGTGATCGGTAACGAGGCGAAACCGAACGATTTCTAAGCGTCGCGCGGGCCGGCGATCGTTAATCGGTATGCAACGTCGAACACCCGAAGGGGCTGTTTCGTCCAACTCCAGGAAAAACGGGTTCCAGGGAGCTGCCGCGGCGCGGCTTTCTAAATTCTCGATCGGATACGTGGTCGCCGGGGTCAATTAACACTTTGCTGACCAGTCACGAGCACACCGATGTTTTCACGGTCTAATGGTGCTCACCGGTCACGGATTAACCCTTTGCACTGCGAGCAATCGGGATGTACGTAGGTGTTGTTACACGGGGGCTTCCGGGTGGACGGCTTCTGGGTTCTTTGGGCTCTGATGTTTTGCAAGTTGGTTTCTTCAGGAGTTAAATAGCAGACTGATGTTAGTAATTAGTGGGTCACTTTAATCCTGGATAAGAAATTAGCTGTGCCTCGTTGCATATAGGATATTAAAATCGCACATCTTCATATTCATTTATAAAATGTACAAATCGACGATCGAGACGACCAGAACTGTGAACAAAAGTTCACGAATGAATGAGAAAATTAGTAGATAATTTGTAACTCGCGAAAGACAGCCAACTCCGCCAAGAGCATGTCGAGGAGCAACTCGAAGAATCGCGCGGCTCTGCACCAGTCCGAAGCACGAGGACCGAAGCTCTCCCTCGTCCCCGTCCCCCATCGTTCGGTCTATCGAACGATAGCGTCCAGAGTCGCGTAACCGGTCGCTTCTTGAATCGGATAATATCACTTTTATGTATATAGCGATGACTATCTAACCCTTCCGAGGACCATGTATCAGCGCGGGCATAAACGTCGGCCGGGGGTTAAAGAAGGGCCCATAAAATCCGCCCTCGCGGACGCGATAAGAGTTATCTCCGTTCTCTAATTGAAAGTTAATTGGTCCACCGGTTTAGTCGCGCTGGAGGCCGTCCGTTCGCTTGCGCGACGCTAACCCCAGCCTAGGGCGGCAATTTAGGAACGGGCGTAGGTACAATAATGAGACCCTATCTTATGGTGTTCCCTGCGACACCGTAACCACCGCCACGGTACACGTATTACCTACCTACCTACCGTGTTACGTGCCACGCCGAGTCCTCCCACGTGCTCGTAATAAACCGGCCCTCTTCCTTCGCGTAATCGAGAATTTCCGACAAACACGTACCGGGCTGCGGTGTACCGGTATCATCAGAGAGATTGCGATCGGACCATCGGTACAAGTGCTCGACTTACTCCATGCACGTATCCATTTCCGTCGCGCCAACACGCGTCGCGACGTTTCCCAAGCCGATAGGAAAATTCGAGAGCGCAAAGTTGTTCGGTTAAGTCGATCGGGAGATCGCGGTGGATCGGAGACTGTGGGATCGACGTTCGAACGGAAGATCGGGTTTCTTCTCGGAAACTGCGCGGGGGTGTATCCTCCTCGACATGCTGGAAGAGTGTTTACTCTTGGAGGCAGGAGAAGGGTATTGTTTCTTGGACGTTGCACGAGGGTGTTTTCTTCTGGGATACTTGTAGACGGTGTCTTTTCTTTGGAAACTGTACTGGGGTGTTCCTTCTTTGGAGGTTGTGCAAGGAAGATTCATGGAGGTTGCACGTGTCTTTTTGAATATTGGTGTATGAGGGTTTCTTCTTGGACACTGTGTTAGGCTGTTGCCTTATAGAGCTTGTATAGAGATGTTTGTTTCAGGATATCGTGCAAGGATATTCTCACTTGGAGACTGTGGTAGAGTATACTTTCTTTTAATAGAGATCATGGACGGAGGTTCCTGAAGCCTGCATCAGAGTGATTCTTCTTAAAAATGATGGGAGATTATTTCTTCTTGAAGATTGGTGTAAGGAGTTTCTTCGTGGACACTGTGTTTGACTGTTCCTTTTTCCTGTTTCTCCTTAGACTCTGTATTAAAGTGTGTCTCTTCCAACACTGTGCAAAGTTGTTTTCTCTTGGAGGATGCGTTAAGGTATCTTTTTTGAAAGACAATACACGGGAGCTTCTCCTTATAAGTTTCTTCTGCAAGTCAGTATCGGAGCGTTTATCCTTGAAGACAATACAGGGGAGATTCTTCCTGAAACTTATGGAAGAATGCTTATGTTTTCTTGGACATTGTATGAGAATATTTCTTCTTAAATATTACGATGAGATGTTTTTTCTGGAACCTTGTGCAAATATATCTTTTCTTGAGGTTCAACGGTATTCCATCATTGAAATTGTATTCTTGACTACATAATTACAATCACCTAAAAGAGAATTCTTCAACAAAGAAGTTTTATCAGATGATCTTCGCTCGCCACTGTAAAAACTGGACGACTTCATCGATTGATTTTCCCTGGTAGTTTCAGTTCTTGGAACTTGTTTGCCATCGCTGTTTTAAACGGCTCCTCTATCGGGAAAGTGGTCAGATTTATGTTGTAGTTCCATGAAGAGTAGAGTAAAAGTTTCGTTGTGAAGTATGATATAGTTCCTTGACTCGGGGAAGATCGGACGGCGCGATAATAATTGCTACGAAATGTCAAGTGTATCAACAAGGATCTTGCTTGTACCTCGGACTAACTGATACAGAGATCTTTCCGAAGCGGTTTGGGCAAAGTTTTTACATCGAAATCTCTCGACAAGGAAACCAAGCCAGTGTACAGACTTTCATCGTGAAATGCAAATTCTTACGTCGGTATTTGAATAGTTATTCAAACCATACAACGCAAGAGAAATTGAAATAACGCTTCGAATTCTATAAAAATGAAATATATAATATAGAAGTACGACTACTGAAATTGAAAATAAAGTAATAGTATATACCAATATTATAAAATGTAAAGATTGAGAGTTGAATATTACACTTTGCTTTTTTTTTGTGGTTCGTTTGGTATTCATTTAATATTGCTGTACATTCGATAATAACTTGTACTGTAAGGCTCGACAGAATTAGTAACGAGGTATCAATATTAGCAAATACATTAAGAAACGTATCCGTACAAATTTTGCAAGCAAGGAGGGTGCGGGAGTATTCAAACGAGGTTACGAGAAAAACAAACAGGAATCAGAGACACGCGATCTCGTGAAAACAACCGGCTCTTATTCTGCTAACAAATTAATCCGATTAACCGGATTGATTATACGAGGGTTGCGCGGCGTGTTGAGTTGATCGGGGATTGCCCGCAAAATTACGGTTAGGGTACATCGCTGAACGTGTTCCGTCACTTGAACGCTTCAGTACCTGCTGTGAAATGAAAATTCCGAAAATAAAACTACGAAATTATTCTTATTAAATACTTTGGTTAACCGACTGAAAGAGAAGAGCAAAATTAATAAACGTTTCATTCGATGGAAAAGGAGGTCGAATAAAAATTGAAAAAGAATGATTAAAAATGAAACGCACAAGTTTGAAAAAAGTCAAAGTCGATCGGTCGATGCTCCTTGCTTGAATGCGAACTATTCTCGCGACGCGTTCGCCTCGAAGCCAGGAGGAATGCAAAAATGCGAAAGGGTGGGTGGATGTATCGCGCGGGGGTGCGTCGGCGCCTGTAATTTTTCAAATTGCAACGCAGTCGTTCAACCCCCCCGACCTTCTGCCCCGCGGACGGAAACGTCGTCCCCCGCTCACCTCTCCTGTTCGACTCTCGGCCCACCCCCGCGTGTAACCACCCCCTCGCCCCTCGACCTCACGGAACCTCCCTCCGTTTTCGTCGGCACAAGGGACGGCAGGCTGGCTACTAACGAGAAACGAAGTTATTTGAGGGTTCTGCAGAAAGGAGTCGAACAATCATAATAATCAAGTGCGATTCGCGTTTATTGTCGGCGATTATTGCCCCGGCACCCTCTTGGAAATTAAGCGCGTACACCGTCGCTCTTCCTTCGCCGGAGGGGTCGGAGGAGACCGTACGGATTAATAATAACAACTGTGCGAACCGCTTCGCGAAAGAAATGGAGTTAAAGGGATACTGGATGACGGAAGAGTTGGAGAATGTATCTTGGACGAGGGGAGGTGTTATTCGAGAGGGTGGAACGGCCGGTGACGAATTTGTGGTCCCTTTAAGAGGAATTTCGTCGATGGTGAAATTAGGGGTGATTGGATTGCAAATTTTGGCCGTCCGTGACAAGTGAGCCCTTATTGCGCATTGTACCAGGTTAAACGCGATTGATACGAGGGAATATTAGCCACAGATTTTATTTAAAGTGAATACTTCGGTGTAATGCTGTGAAATGAGAATTTTCAAATCGACAGGTGTTAAATATTTTAATTTACATAGAAACAAACAAATACACGTACTTTACCTCTTTATAATATCAGTATAGATTAGTATAAACGAATAAGAACTATCTAAGAGACGCGTAGTTACACACGCCGCTCTTTGGAACTGCTCCACTCGTACAAAGCGAAAAGTTAACGGCTGATAGCGGCAATATTAGCAAATTAAAATGAAAAATGCAGACTCAGGGCGAACGTTTCATTTTATGAAGGTACAACACAGATTTAGTGCTAGACTATCGCGCTGATAGATCACGATATTAGCATACTTGCTCGCGCGTTCCTTCTGCATTATACATTTTCCAAGCATCACCCGATGTAATCGAACAAAGCGAATTTGCACTGGTAAAGGCGCTGATACGATTGTCGTATCTGTCTCTTGTTTCGTCACAGAAGCACTGCTGACTAATTTATGCGATTAATTTGCGGACTTAATCGGGTTAGAAACCTTGTTTGACTTTAGTACGACCACTTGGACTCATGGATGAAAAAATGAGAAATGTTTGTTGTAGAATTTTGGTTTATGTAATAAATAATAGAGGTATTCATAGCGATAAAAATTGTAACAGTGTGTTGTTCTTATAAAATATTATAAAGAAGGTTTGTTGAATTGTTGAACATATGAAAACTTCTTTACAACATCAAAACAGATATGACAGATATTTCTATTCTTAACTTTACCTCTACTTGAAGATACTTTCTTCCCTTAAGTACGATCTTAGACAAAAAGCTCGCATATCAGTCTCGCAAGGGTGTCGATATTGCGTCGCACGATGTATCGACGTATAATTTCTGCGAATAGATAAAAGATCGATCAGTGCGGATGGTCGTGACACTCCACACCGAATCTCGTCGTTTTTCTTGCGCCTCTCTCTCTCTTCAATTACGCCTGTCGTCGAAACAGATTAGCAATATGAATTCTCGCTCCCTTCCGCTGGAGCTATATACACATCGCGTAATTTTTTCTCCCTGTGACAGAGAAACGAAAAAAAAAAAAACCCACCATCGCGTCGTTTCGAGGAGAAGCGTCTCGTGGTCGCGTCTCACGACCTTCCAAACGTGCCACCCCTCTGCGTTACTTAATTATCCTTCGCCAGCTCCGTTCGCCCCGCAAGGAGCCGATCGGTCTAACTTCGTTTCGCAAGGACGACGACCCCTTGCGTCGAAACTCTCCACGGCCCGCTATTTGTCTAGGACCAAGATTTTGTTAACGTCGTCGTTGCAAGAAGACACTGACGCGCGAATTTAATTTCCCCCTATAGGCGTCCTCCTTAATTTTTCTACCCTGTTCATCGGGACTAGAACTAGACGGAAGAATTTTCACGAATTTTTGCGTTCTTTCAGCACCTTTTAATATGTAACATTTCTTCTTTTTATTTATTTCTTTCTTTCTTGATATCGTATTAATACCAAAAAATACACCTCTCAGCCTTCTAGTTTTCTTTATGATCATTCAGAACTCGATACAAATTGTTACTTAGAAAGAACTCGGGAATTTTTGGGTCATTCGATATCGATCGTTTTTGATCCATTCATTGACAACTATGAGATGTCACGTAGTTGAAATTAATTGCAAAAGAAGAGCGTAAATTTTCTTATTAAAACAACAAATTTAATGGCACTTCGATTAAAATATTTTACAATTTTATCTATGTTAAAAACAGTTCCATCAATTTAGCAAGATATTTATTAAAATCTATTCCATTGCAATCTACAAAAATGATAATATTATTTGTACCGTGCTGTATCTTATGTTTTGTTTTTTTTTTTCAATTTGGATGGACGTATTCGTGTGTTCCCTTAAAAAAATCGTATCGAGAAATTACATGTCGGAAAGGAAGGAGAAAGTTCGACGGGTACCGTTATTTAACGAAGTAGGTGCAGTTGAAATACCAGCGCGTGGAGTGTACGAATGCGGCACAATGGGGCCATTTTAGGTCGAAATCTGGCCGATCGGCCAAGACCCGCAGTTGATTAGACTCTATTTACTGGAGGCGAGTTTAGCGGCTCAACCCCTCTTCCCTTTAGTCTATTTCGTCCCCTTTGTGGCAAATCAACCGGCATACAGAAGCACGGTTCTTCAGGCGGATTTTTCCTAGCGCACCGATAATTCGGACCGAGACTCGACTGCGCCTGATCGTGTGTAATGAATCGGATACCAAAAAAATATTATAGCGAAGGAAACTATTTCTTTAAATAATGCACTACTAAATGTAATATAGATTAGCAATCATTGATTACTAATCCTGTATAGTTCCATCTAAAATCTAAACATGAGATATTCCATACCACTTGTGTTTCATTATAAACCTACAGCTGCTTTGAAAGCCCCTTTAATTGGGTCCCATGGAAATGACCGACATCAGTTTTGACCGACACTCTGCGTGAACAATAAGTCCGAATGAAATTGAACGTGACTACCTGTTTATTTGGAAATTTTTCAAATTCAATATTCGTGTCGATGATACCATAGAACTCCAACGGAACACCCTTGACACCAATGCGTCGACAAACAAAGCTACCTCGTGGTAACGTAGACATCCCTAAACTCGTTGGCTTTTTTGAATCATCAGAAATGTCTCGTTTTATTTTCAACGTGGCCAAGAAGCCACGATTCACGCTCCTTTTCACGGGGAACGTGCGAATCACGGAAGAAGGTCCCCCCAGTTGCGACAGACGTTCCTTCCGGGACGGGATAAAGGAAAAGTAGCCGTTTCTGAATGTACGAACGCGTCCTACGGCCACGGGTCTTGCAAGGCCGGCGGTAGGAAATAGGGATTGGAGAACGAAATAATAGGGTTCGACCCTATCGGCGAAGCAATCAAATCCCCCTTCAAGAACACACTGGCATTCACTGAACTTTAAAATCAAATAATGCCTATTAAAATAACAATACGCATCCTCGTCGACCAGGTTAAACATTCTCTCGCCTACGTTAACCCGGTTTCGACGGCGGGGCATTACCATACGGGATCGGGTTACGAAAATCGAGTTACGTGCCTCGACGCGACTTTCATGCATATCCGACAGTCGAAACCCTTTAATATCCGAACCCACCATCGGTCGATAATTCGATTCGCCGCGAAGAATAACGTTTGTCGCTGTTTCGTTTTCATAAAATATTTTCCTGGGACTTGGCGCCTACCGCTGTCGAATCGAAATCGACGAGGGTTGGTCAAGGCTGCTGGTTTCGTGATTTCTGAATGCCCTTCGAAATAGGGTTCCTATTGTTCCGCTAGCTTTAGTATTTTTAAAGTTGTAAGACTTTCAAATGTTCGAGCTCCACTATTTTCTCCGCGTACTTTCGACGAATTAAAAAGAAACGTTTGCGTGCAATCGATTGGAAACTTTGTGCTTTACAAAAGACGTCTCTCGTAAAATTCGTGGAATTCTTATATTTTTTCATGGTACGAGCCATTAATCATCAAATGGTCCTCTATCGTTTCTCTAAAATTATACTTCGATGTACATTGGTACATTTTTTGCAATAATTCGTGACTCAAAATGCTATAAACTTATCCCTCGAGTAATCGCAATTAATTTCACCTACAAGCCATCTCGTAGTTGCCAGTGAATAGGTTCAAAAGATAACTCTAACATTATTACAAATGTTGATTTAATCCATCGCAATTTATCTGACTAAACCTGCAAGATCGAGGGACAACGGTCCCATTCCTTTTTCGTATTTCTTCAATTCCATTCAATTTCCCTTTCTCCAACGCTGTAAATCAGAACACGTCGTAGGTGATCGAAAATTACGGATTCGCGTGCCAGCCAGCAACAACTCTCGTCGGATCTACGGATTGACATACGGCGGTATGGCAGTTTTCCGCTTTATTTAGGCGTTTGCAATATTTATAAGAGAACGAGCCTCGCAGAATGTTCCCTTGAGACGAGGGAGACCCGGTTTATCTGTGCCATTCGCTCGGGGAGGATTCTCGATGGCTATTAGGACAACAGCTGATCGTACCGATCGATGCTCATTACCATATACATTCTTCGTCCTGACATTAACCATTGTCAGGATCTTTGCGAATTCTGGATACGCCGAACGACATTTTTCTAATAGAAATGGAAACGTTCGAACGTTCCTCTATGTCGACGATTTTTCGTTTGTTACTCGAATATATTTTTATCATTTAACATCTACATTCAAATTTTGTTAATGAAAAGTTGTTTGGTATGTTGATCATTCATACTGGAAACGATTAAAGAAATGGTTCTTCTTGCGCTACTCTTACTTACGTAAAGGTTTCACTTGCGTATTAGGACACGTATATAAATTACTTAGTATTTCAGACTTTTGATTATTATTTATGATTATTTGACTTTTCTACCATTACTCGCTAAAACTCACTTATAGATTCCAGAAAGATGGACTCTACGTCTCTTTTCTAGTAAATAGTACAAATACCATACTCAAGAATTCGTTTCTCAAACATTACTCGCAGAAACTCCATCTCACAAGAGGATGGACACTACTACCCCTTTCTAATAAACAACACAAATACTAAACTAAACAATCTATGCTCAGGCCTCGAAACGCCTCCCTCCCTGTGCCTATCCCCGCCGGAACATGGATTCTCACGACAGCTTTCTCGCCCCTTGTGCTGCACGTTTCGAAAATCGCCATCGTCTCGGTGGGATCCATGCACGTCTCGTCGGATGTGGGTCGTCGTGCGTCGCGTCGTCGTGCGTCGCGTCGTCGTGCGTCGCGTCGTCACCTACAGATTTCCGTTATTCCCGTGGAGCGTCAGATATGGAAGGCGTCGGGTCTGGGTTAAGCGTAGCCCCGACTAAACTTAGAATGGAAAGGTGAGTTTCGTAGCGGCTATCAACCGCGGTGGCGCCGTTGATCTAACGACCGGTGCTGACAACCGGATGCGAGAAGAGAGACCGATACCCAGGCTCGTGAACTCCCCTCCACCGTGGCTCGCCATTAACATGCAACCCGCGAGCGTACATATTTTGGGGAGTCCTCGCGAAGAATACCAATATTCCGCTTTGACATTCCAATAAAACGCGGCCGTTTTGTTTATGAGCTTGTACGACGACAAGTCGGTGTGCGCGACGTGCGCTACGTTTATTTGTACATCGCACGAATGCGCGCCCGCGCGCTACACGCACAGAGACACGTACAGAGGCCCTCCCCCGTCATCCGATCCCCCTCTGATTCCCGTCCCCGTACTCGTGTTCCCTCTATCCGTGCTTTTCTATCTTTTTGTTTTCCTGCGAGTTTAAAAAATTTTGTTTTTCTCTTCTATCGCGTATTTTGTATGTATCGCCGACAGCGCACCATTCGTCGTTCTTCGGATGCGCGTCGTTGTTGATTCCTGATTTTATTGTATTTCCTGCATCATTGTTCCTCTATGTCATCCGCGTACCCTTTAAGCATTCGATGTAACCGGCTTCCAGTTCTTTTTTTTTTTTTTTAATATTTTGCAGACATTTCTGGTTGACTTCCCGTTTTTTAGCAATTCTGTGTCTCTGTGACTGACGTTAACCACGTCAGGGATAACCAGGTTTTTTTTGTTATTTATCAACGTAGAATGGAAAACAATACGAGAATGAAGAAATATAATTAGACTGATTGCGCT
Organism: Hylaeus anthracinus; assembly: GCF_026225885.1. NCBI lineage: Eukaryota > Metazoa > Arthropoda > Insecta > Hymenoptera > Colletidae > Hylaeus > Hylaeus anthracinus. Next base: position 3,573,272 of record NW_026534341.1, on the reverse strand, counting down.
CACCTCGCGTTAAAAACTATTACAGTTACCATTTATACAAAGCTCTCGTCCCACAAAAGATATAATTGTACAAGAAGTTTAGTTTCAGCGATTCCATGTATCCATTCTCGCGTGATCGTGCTCCTTTCCTCTTCTGTAATTCTTCCCTTTGAGCTTCGAATTATCCCCCGCCATTCGTCTTCGCGTTCCACGATCGTCTCGCTTCCCGATTCCCTTTCTTTGTTTCGCCAGTTCCCCGATTCTTTGATTCGCAGCGGACAACGCTACGCTCGAATTTACCCATGGCTAAAGGAACGACAGGCCACGGTATCTGCCTTAAACGAAGACAAATGATCTACGGACACGATAAAAAAAAAAAAAAAAAATCTCGCATGATCCACCAGGGGAATCGGGACAAATCGTGGAACGAATAACCAATTATCAGGGAAATGACTGCAGCGACATGCATTTCCCTGCTACACTCCCTGTAGCACTCCCTGCTACATCGTTACTTCTGTTATCCATCATTGTTACCTGTTTGTATGTTGAGACATTGCTATTATATCGTAAGCGTTACTTTTAATTAATAACTCTCTCGATGAGTTATTTGTCAGGATTTTTGATAAACTTGAACGATAGATTCGATAATAACGGATGACTTCGATACGTAAAACGTCATTTGTGCCTACTGTGGTACGGCCTTCGCCGTGTAAATTAGACAGATTCTATCGTCCCCTGTCCAGGACACCTGTATCTCGTTGCACGATCGGAAAACAGGGCCAAAGTACTCGTGTAGATCGGCAGATCGCGTGGATTCCGTTCTCTCCCCTTCGCCCACGTCTCGGGCCAGTTTCTTCCGACAGCAGATTAGTTACGAGGAGCTTCTTCCCCGCGGTCCCGCAAAAATAATAATTTAACAATTATCTACGATCTCCGCGCGTCCCTGGCGTTCCGTTATTTTCAGCGAGAGAAATATGCACGGGGTCCTGGGCCAACAGTTCCTGATAACTTCGGTGTACACGGAACGATAAAACGTCGTAATTTAAGAACGCTGAAAGTATCGCGGAGGAACATTAGCTAGCGAACGGCTTGGGGGGGCGCGGAGGCAGAAGGGCGAAGTAAATGAATTTCAATCGCTGAAATATTAATTTCTGATGGTCCGATTCGTTCGGGAGGCGTGATCGTTTTCTCCGAAACATCTTCCGAACGGAATTGTCACGTTTAGCTAGGCTTCGAGGCAGACGTGCGCTTTTGCACGATTTCGGGACGACGTAGTTAGCGCGGTGTTGAGTCATAAACTTTTTAGGGACGTGTATAATGTATGTGTAGGTTTGATGCGCAATTGAGACAGAGTGTAGGTACTTTCTGTTTCGTTGGAAGCGGAAACAGGGTGGTGGAAGAGAAAATTGAATGTGCCGGTGCTTCGCTACTTTTTTATAAGTACAACATTGTAAAGGGCACTTGTTCGAATAATGAAAAAGTGAACCGATAGGAAGATATATCTTGTTATACGCATATAAATATTCCCCTGCAAAAAATTAAAAATCTTAAGAAGAAATTGATTGCAAGAACTAGCAGTCAAATTCAAAAACTATAGGGCCGAATAGGTGTTTTCATATCAAGTTGAAACGACATCAGGTAAAACAAGACATTAACCAATCGTTATTAGTTCTACTCTGAAAGCCTTTTCTCTTTCTATCTGCTACCAACTCCATCATATAATATAACAAACACCACGTTAAGCATAAATAAACAAACATCAATTCGCTGAATACTTCCGTAAGTGTTTTCCAGATCCAACCAATCGTAGGAATGGTGGGTAGCGATGTTAGCATCCTCGAGTGGTCAATACGTTCAACTCCGACGCGAGAAGGGTTAACGATACCGAGTACTCCGCAACAACTCGAAGAAACGATGATCATGGATCGAATCGATCGGTATCCTGTAAGCGCGTAATCAATAATCCCTTCTCACTGTATCGCGGGTATCGCGTGAGATCCCTTTGTAACGAGGACTCTGTCGGTGGTATGCGCAGCGAAAAAGCAATCGAAAAAGGTGACAAGGCGACCGCATCGGATCTCGTGATAATGGAGGCGGGATCGCAGGAAATCGAGAATTACAAAGCACACTAGAATATACATGGCATCTCGCGTCGGGGCGGCTCGCGGTTAGACGCGGGGGCAAAGCGCGTTATTCTCGTTGGTATGTGGCTTAAAATTGCGCCGCTCCCTTGTTAGGTCGCTCATCGGACCGTCCAGCCGCAAACCGCACGGGTGGTGATGCTTTGCGCCACGGCTGCCATCTATATATTAAGATTTTATTGCTGACCGCCTCTATTTATCGCTCGTATTCATTCTTTGTCCACCGTCCGTCGTTGCGGGGGACGTCGTCGATGTCGAATCGACGAGCGCTAGCTGAGAGAATCACCGATAGTCGTTAACGCGTAGGTAAGACCGTACTGTGAGAATGTTTTCGTTTACGTCTAGATACGTGCGTAAGAATGTATAAAGCATGTAAGAAACTTGGGGACATAACGTGTATTTATTGTAGTAACAATCTAATTACGTTAATAATCATTACAGTCTGAAGCTAACTCGAAGAATACGCTTTTACAACGTGTTACAGTAATAATTTAATTAGTGCCGGTCTTGGTACCGTGGATTTGTTTATTATAAACTTCAAGAGTGTAAGAAACCCAAGAATACAGTTCCTTGCGGTGTATAAAATTTGAGTTGTTTGGCCAAAGATTGAAATGGCCAACTACTGGTTTAAAGAAACACGAGTATATCATCAAAGTTTGACACGATCCAATCGAAGCCGTTCGTTCGCCAATCGAAACCATTCGTTCTTCATAGTCGTGAGACGCACTGGTTTCCCTGGTCAGGCTTCCGGTATGCAAATGGTCCCCACGATCGGAAAAATGTCCCCTGCCGCGCTTCTTATGGGCGATGCGGGCAAAATCGCTCTTATTTACGGTTTTGCGTGGCGTGTTACAAATAACACTAGCGGCTCGAGAATGCTCCCGGTGATGTTTTTCGCTGCCAGGTTTGCTGTGGTTAATTGAAACAGCGGCCGGGGGAGGAATGTAATTGCAGCTTCCGTGGCACCGAAGTTGGCCGCGTTTTTGCCATTTATAAATTGTATTTACACTTCGAGGATCGGTTCGGTTCGATTGCGGGCATGCACTTTCAGCGGGTTCGATCGAATGCGCTTTTTCGACCGGTTTCTCTGCTTGGCTTGCTTTCATCGCCATGTTACCATAGTTTTTTCTTTTTCTTTTTTTTTAGTGGTTCGAGTGAACAAATACCAAGTCTCGTTCCAACCACTTGCCAGCATGACTCGTAACTGAATAACGGATGGTACTAGTTTTATATGTTGTTGAGCAGAATTTTCTTCTTTATCAAATCTTATTTTGGGCGAGTCTTGATTGCAACAGGAAGTATTTTTCAAAACTGGTTCTTCTTTCTCTTGTTCAATCTCGTCATTGATGAATTTCATCGTGGCGAAGAAATTCTTCTGGTGAATAAAAATTGTTTCTATTCCTCCGCTATTGCCGTCGTTATATCTAATTCGTCTATCAACGTCTCAGTTCATCTACAATTATCATACAATATCGTCGTACCTTTCTTAATACGAGAACATAGTACAGCGAGGACTAGAGAAAAGCACCTATACCATACACGTCTCTATGCGTAACAATTCATAAAAATCCATTTACGATAATGTCAATAATTGTATCCACAATTAGATAGCACATAAACTCCCACATAGCTTTCGAAGCCTTCCTCGACGGAGTTCATCACCTCCGAGCCGAACTTAATTTGAAAAGTGTTGAATTCTGAATTAATTTCTTAATTTGAAGTGTAGTCCAAGTCCTGAAGCAGACCATAATCGTGCTCCAACCCTATTAGCGTCCCCGACGTCTGGCTCGTGCGATGATTCCGCTGGTCGTCGAGCGAAAAACGTCCCAGTTCCAGAAACCCAGAACGAGATCAGACGATACAAACAGACTCGCAGGGGTAACAGGTTAAAGTGGCGTGGCGGGTACCGTTACCGTCGCGCTGTCATCCCCCGTGGAAGGGTGGGAAGATGGAATCTTCGTTCCGATCTTAGGTCCACGCTAACAGAGACGTTAGAAGAGTCGCTGGCATAATATATCGCCGGACACAGGTTACCGTTAGCCGCGCCCTGCGCCAGCTGAGGAATCGAGATCGAGCCATAGATTTCGCTGGAACTTCATGCCGTGCAAGCGAACCGACACTCGATTTCGTAGATACTCTCGTTCACAATGGCCAACGGGGAGAGAATATACAGTGTCTCGTGTCACGGATATCTGGACAGAGATGAGAGATAGAAGGGGATAGCGTTGAATAGCTTAGCGACGATGGACCCAAACTTCGCAAGGTGTAACGCGTCAACACCAATACGAGCTTTTAACGGTACCTTGGTCCCGTTTTCTATCTCTGTACGTGCCCTCTGGCACTGATGCGAGAAACAGGGCGATGAAGGGTTTTCCAAGCGAGAATTTAAAATTTTGTTTTTTTTTTTTTATTTAGAAGGGAATAATTCCTTTCTTTTGGTCTCTGAACAGTCGTGCCTTGTTGACTTGTTCTCCACAAATTGTGTCTACAAAATGTACTGTAAATGTAAATGTAAATTTTCATGGCATGAAAATGTTGGCAAGAAAAGTTTTATATCGTCGTTGAATGTGACGATTGTTACCAAGATTATTGTACTATTCAGTCAAAATTCTAGTGATCGTGGTTGCGAAAGAAACGTTTAAGTATCAGGGGAGAAATTACTGAACATCCGTCAATGAAACTGAACACTTCCTGAAGTTCTAAAAAAATGTGTCGAAAAGCAAACAATAATTCAAATTGAAGCAAAAAAGGAGGGAGAGACACAAAATGCCGTAATTTGCTCGATGGCCGGAAGGTTCGTCCCAAAAGGTTCACCGACGACACGCTACCGTTTAATCGCGTTCACTTAAACGCACTGGGGCGGAGAAGCGACGATCGTATCGACGGTTCATCAGCATATAGAGAGAGCAAAGGAAGGCAGCGTATCGCGGTGGCGGAGCAGAAAGCAAAAACCATCAGTCAGGTCGAAGGTCTTCTAGGAGGGTTGATGTCCGTTTTGGTCTTCGGCCGCCGGCCAATAACACCCCACCGTTTCCACCCCCTCTCACGGAACGCAGACCCCCGGGATCCAAAGTCGACGCACCCCGTGAAAAATGATCGCTCCTAAATTGCTTGCTTACATGATAAATATACCGTTCCTTAGCGTACATATTGCTCGCGCGAGATACGTATGTCACGCTCGGTGTCGCTGGTAAATTTAAATGCGACTGCTGGTCCTGCTCCTTCGCGATCTCGCCAGTAGAACCACTAACTCGGCGATGAAGCCTCTCTCAGTCGAGCAGTTCTCGTTCCTTAGTCAAAAAATAGTTCTGATTTTATTCATTCACTTTTCCGTTACTTTATTTGGATCTGGTCTTTCTTTTTGTCATCTAGGTAGGTCAGATTTTGTAGTTTTGTGCAGAGTAGCATCCTTCAGGAATTGGATTGTGCTCAGCGTCCTTGAATGTGAGTGCTGTATTCGTGAAGTTTCGTATTGGGTCATCCTTATAAGTTCGTGCCGAAGACTGTGTCAATATTTAATAAAAAAAACTACAGAAATTTTATAGTGACGTAGATAATGTCACTACAATTTCTGAAAAAATTTTCCCAAGAAACTGTAGTACTTCGTAGTTTTCACAAGCGATGCGAGTGGCGCTACAGAATCAATCGAATTTTCGCCAACAGATTTCGATGAAGCAACCGGTAGAAAGAAGGTCGACATCGCGGCAATTAGGCTATCCTCGCGGAGTTTACCGGAAGCGTCCCCCGCGGACGCGCAGATAAAAAAAAAAAAAAAGCATCGAGAAACGAAGCACGGAAAAGTAACGGGCTGTTAAAGATAAGGAAATGAGGTGTCGCAGGCAGCGATCCTCGAGAAGCCGGAAGGGTCCTTCCGCGTCGCAGTGGAGCACCCCTTGGGGAATTTTTCGGCCGGCGTTTCCAGCCAAGCGTTCCAGTTGCTTTTCGAATACCTTTACACTCGGACGCCCTGCTGGCCAGCCCTTTCCTCAACGAAATGGACCCTAGCGTCTTCCCTTTTTCGAATAACTACGAACCGTCCAATCGTATTTCGATCGATTCGCCCTTCGACGTGTAGCGTCCGTCTTCGACGACGTGAACGGTGTTACACGATGATTTCCTTGTTTTTTTGTTTTGTTTTGTTTTTTTTTTTTGGTGTTTAGAAGGGAATTTGGTAGATGGAAGCATGCATTAGGAATTTTTGAGTGTTATGACCTGAAGGTAGCGATCGGTGGCAAGTTATCCCATAGGTAAGGGAGATTTATGTGTACCTTGTATTTATGTGATTTATTTAGGACCTTGATTACAGAAACGCTCAAAAATTATGTGATCGAATTTTAATATCACTTAATTCTCAGTTCCTAAATGGTTTAGTTTACAGGTTCATACGCTTACAATAAACGTATAATACCGTCGTTGAATTTAAACAAAGTTCTTCAATAAACGTAGAGGGTACGAGTATTTATAGGATCGACTGTATTTTACTCGCGTATTTTCATATTTTATTTTCGACGTATACTAAATATTTCTGTACAATAATTTTACATAATCCACAGCATCCTCCAATTTCCTTTTCTTTCGCAACTGATCCCTGTCACCCTAAAAACACCTCGATGCCAGAAGAAACTAAATATTTCTCTACTTAAACGTATTTCACCACTGCAGTAACGCTCGAATTACCAACATATTCGAAAAATCCCTCGATTACCTCTCGAGCATTCGCCACGTTTCAAATCACTTGGAAATCGTTCTCTCGTCTCGCCTAGGCTCGTCGACGCCTGGAACAAAGGGTTACCTCCAACACTCGGTTAGAGAACACGTACGCAACGATTTGCGCAACCGCGTCGGATGATCTAGGTTCTCGAGATGTCTTACGGGGAGTACGACACGCTCATTTGGGAGACGTAATCGACCACCGAAACCACTCGATCGCTCGTTCGTTGCCAAATAAAGGGGTGATCGTATACTAAATAATGCATACGCTCTCTCTCTCTCTCTCTCCCTCCCCCTGCCACCCCGTCATTAATAACCATGACAAATCGCGAGCTGCGTAACACGTTGCACAATCCTGGTACGCATTCTCCTTGTTACGCCTGGAACAGCGTGCACACTTTATTGGGCAAGTCTCATTCACCGATTCGACCGGTCGTGTGTGCGATCGTTACGATCGATTCGTTGTCTCTCTCCCTACCCCGTCCACCAAGTCGTCCCACTTCGTCCCGTGGATCCCTTCTTCGACTTCGCCTGTCCGTCTGCTATCGCTCCCCCTTTCCGGTCAATCGAAGCCGGCGTACGTGTCGTACATTTACGTACTACTAATTTTCAGTTATTTATACCTAGGGCTGATATACCGACGCCACGAGGGAGGGAAGGTGTTGAAACGGTCGATGGCTGTTGAACTTGGATTCAACCGGTTCTCCTCGGTATCCGTTCCTGCTGAATCCAAACGATTTTTTAGTCGTTCGGATGGGTGGAGTCGAATTGTTTTTGTGGCTTGGGGTAGTCGCGATTCGGGTGGGTGGATTTTTGACGAATGGCGAGACTGGGTCTTGGATAGAGTGGTCAGTATTTGTTGATTAGGTATCTTTTGGCTTGATTGCCTCATACTCCTTATAGTTTTCGATCTTTGGTCGTGAACATTTTTTGGATGTTAGGAGGATACATGGTTATACGTGTCAGCCTTACGCATGAGTAGTAAAGAAATTCGTTTAAACGATAGGCTTGATGTTTTCAAATTTTTTCGTTATAAATATGTACACGTGTAAAGCTCGTTCGTGTATATACATGTTTATAATACGTTTGAAAACAACGAGCCTATCGTTTAATTGAGACAAATTTCTTCGATAGACATAGAGGGTACGAATACGTATGAAACTGACATGTTACTTCGCCTACTACGTATATTTTTAATATATATTTATATTACTGCACGTTTGTTACGTTAACAGAACAATTCATGTTAGCGGCTGCTCTTAACACCAAAGTAAAAGCGATCGATATTTTTAAATTATTTAAATACGCGTTTCATCCGCTACCTCTATACCTCAAGATAGAAAATTTCAAGCACCATTACGTCTCTTGCAATCAATTCAATTAATATTTTTACGAAAATATAAACTCTTTCCCAAACGACAGGCACACGAGCAAACACTAAAATTCCAAAGAAACGATATCCCGAGTCAAGCCAATGAATAAATTTATAAAAACAAGATACCATCGGATTTTAATAATTTTCAAAATTCTTATTCCGTCGTTCCATGTTCAGGAAAATAACAGAAAAATCCCGACTAAACCAGCGGAATATGCTAAAAGAATAATTGAAAAAGCAACGAGCCCCGAAATCGCGACCGCGTTTCCCCGGGTTGGACTTAATTAAATGTATATGTAGATAGTCGTGGAACATATAAGGGAGAGAAGTAATGCTTATACGTGGATTGAGATTAGCTCGAAGAATTATGAAGCGAGTTAAATCAACTGTGAGATTAGATCGGTAGGTACTGTTATCTACCTCGCTCTCCGTCGGTCCCTCCAGTTATTTGCTACATTAAGATAAGAATACTCCGGCTAACATCGAATTCGCGACTGACTTACAAGTGCAGCAACAAGAAACGAGCAAAGGGAAATCTGGTGGCGTATAGCTGAACTCTTCGTAAATTTGTATCGTTTCCCGGTACGATGCGTTTCCCCAGCTCTTGAATCGCCCGTTGCTTATTACAGATAAAAAGAGAAAATGAGAAGTTAGGAATTTCAACCGAGGGGTGAAATTTTATTGTGCATAATAGCGTTTGTTTGGTTTATCGCGATCGTCCCTCATTCGCGAATAACTCAGGGAGGCTGCGTTTCGGTCCAACCCTTGCTTTCTCTGGGAACTTTAACGAGTCCCAGACGTGGACTTGGACGACAATAAATGAACTACTGTCTCTGACTTTAGCTAAGGAAGTCGCTGGGATTCTTGTAAAGATTAGTCGGAAATATTTACGATTCGCTGCAGCGTGGATATTGTTTGTATTCTTTTGCAGTACTCGATAGTTGGAACGATTTATTCTCCAAGAACTTGCTGACTCTTGTTAGCGAGACAATTTTATCGATCCTTGTGTTTCATTTTTCTTCTAAGTCTGCTTGAAGCTTGTTTTTACCTGCATTTCTAACTTCCGAGTATGTGAAGCGTGGAAATTTGTTACGCGTTAGTAGGTAATCTTTAAAATTAAATCGAACGAAATAAAATGAATTTGTGATGTTATCTTGCAATTTATAATACCGAATAACTCTTTAAATAACGTAAACTCTATCAGCTTTGTATATCTAGACACAAATATCCCAGTAAAAAAAAAAGATATCTTTAGTGTATTCCTAGGTAAAATAGAGATCGCATCTCTATGCTCGCTTGAAAATTGTTTCCTCGAGAGACGAGAATGGAAATTTCTTGAAGAATCTCGCGAACTGTCTGAGACGGGATTCTCGAGCGCAATCACTATTCCTGGTCTCCCTTGCCCACCTAATTACTCCATAATGGATACATGATTCTTACAAGACTCCGAGGCGACCCCATAGCCGCCCAGGAGCGACGCTTTAAAGCCAGCAATCACGTTGCATAATACTCCCATTAGATAACATAATCGAAAGTGGATTTATGGTAGACAACGGATGAAGTGGGATAGGAAGTTTCAAAGAACCGAAAATGTAAGGACACGATCAGGTTTAAGGGGATCCCGAAGCAACTGGAAACAACGTTTACGAATCGTTACGATTTTCTATAACTTCCATGAAGCGCAAATTACTTTACAAATTTGATGTTGAAGCTTGTTTCGAGCGATAGTGCAATTCTTAGATAGGGATAGATCCCTGTCCAGTCAGGGACCTAACAAAGAAATCGCTTGCTTTTTTTTTTGTATATATTGGTAGAACAATAAATTACGAAACAGAAAGTGCATAAGAGGTGCAGTTGAAGTTTTATTACAGTTTATAATTTCAAGATCCAATAGTTCCGTAGGTTTTACTAGGTGTTGTAGGTTAAGAATTAATTAATTCATAGTATAATTTTTAATAAACGAAACAAAAAGTGTGCATCAGAAAGGTGGTCAACAAAGGACGTAGAGAATTTAGTAATTCCTTGAAGGAGTGGTTTCGTCTTCGAATAACTTCAAAATTCATCTTCTAGTAGGAAACTTTCAAGCATCGTTGAATTACCATTGTTTAACTCTAGACCTCCGATTTATTTCCTTACAATAAATCACTACGACCATTGTAGAGGCGACGGATCTGTCAAAATAAATCACTATGTAAATATCGCTCATAATATCGAAAAAAATCACCACAACATGTGCTCGGGGAGAAATATCTTACCCCAAAGGTATCTCCACTTCAACAATAAATTCCAAGACCGACTTTGCGCCGTGCAAAACATTTCTCACCCCTTCGACGATCCCCCTCAGACCTTCGAATTTCGATTTCTGCGTCAATTACCACGGATTCGACTCCAAAGTGACGATTTCCATACACCGGACGAGATCTTACTTTTCGCATAACGCATCGCAGTGTAACGACCCAGACACGCACAGCAAACCAATGATTGCCGGGGCGAAACAGGGTTGCGCGAACCCTTAAACGACTGACAAGTCCTCCCTCGGGACCACCCTCTCGGTGTCTCTTTAAAATCGTGAGATTTTCAAAACAGATGCACCCCCGCCGCCGCGAAATAGCTTTTTAAACTGCTCGACCAATGTAACGGCGGAGGGGCGGAGGGGTGAAGTCACCCCCGCACGCTCTGAGCTTGGCAGTAACAGTCTTAAACGGCCGTTTCATATTTTCCAGCCGATATCTTTCCGCGGGGAACGTCGCCGCTCGTCTTCTCGTTCCTGTTCAGCGTTTCGCGAATATTTATGAACGGATTCCGTTTGTGATGTACACCTGCATTAAACCTTATTTTATGGAAGGCTGGAGACAGCAGACGGGTGAGCATTGCGAGATGAATTGCGAAATTTAAAGAACTTTAAGGTAGATGGACTTGGTGATTCTTTGAATTGAGGTGTTTGAGGATGGGGAAGATGAGAAATGAGGCATGGAAAGCTGGAGAACTGAAAATTCGAAGACACGAAAGAATTGGGAAAGGAAGATTTGAAGAATTGAAATAATTGAAATAATTGAAATAATTGAAATAATTGAAATAATTGAAATAATTGAAATAATTGAAGGCTTGAGATATTGAAAGTTGAAGGAAAGGAAGAAAGGTTTCGGGAACGTTAAAAGGAAGGTTCGAAAAATTGTGGATATGACGATTTGAAGTCTTGAAACATGGCAGAATTAACATTCTGAATAATTGAAGCATCAAAAAATTGAAGAATCGTAGGTTTTTAAACGATAGCATGGTTTCTTTTTAAAACAACAAATTTAATATCACTTGGATTACGCGTCTGTATTGGCGCCCGAGGGAGAACGCTTTAAATTTGCCTGGCAGCGAACGGGTTAAAGAAATCGAATGAAGAGAACAAAGAAGTTGGAGAAACACAAGCTTTGCTACATTCTCAAGATATATGCAATTTATATCATTTAATTGAAGAATAAACAGAAAATGTCTTCTACGGACGAAACGTCAGCTCGAGTAAAAAATATACATTCACATAAACATCCCCCGTCTGTATACATGTGCAATGCGAAATAAGTACTTATTTTACGTTAGTGTTTTTTTTTAAATACATATGTGATCCTGTCGCACAATATTTACCAGAGAATATTGCGCTGCTAATAAAGATCACGTAATGGGGATTGTGGAGATATACCGTTCCACGCGACGTCGTCCTGGAATTCTCCACAATCATTTATTACATTGTTCCGCTAATTCCGGAATCATATGCCGGACCACCCCGAGCAAATATAGCTGATATTACGCGTCTGTCAGATCCTAACAGGATTTACGAACATCTTAATGAAGCGTAGGGTGCAAGGTAAGAAATACTCATAAATGTATGGCCACCCCTTGTACCACGCGCGGCGTTAATATCAGAAACGTGTGTCATCGAGTTAATATATACATTTGTACGACAACGTGTCGAGTTATCCACGAAACGAGTCGTTTCGTCTTAATTGTTGCATCAGTTCTCTGGTTGTATCGACCCTCTTGTTGGTCAAATTGAATCCAGTGGAGACATTATTGCTAGGACTAACCCTTTCGTGTTCACACTTTGATGACGCGAATATCGTTCCTCTTTTTTAACGTACATGAATTTATTTTGTAGCGAGTAGTATAAATATCTATAATAACGAAGAAACAAGAATGAAGCGAGATGAGAATAAGACGAATGAGAATATTAATATGTTCATGAATTGAAATTTAAGCATTGAATAATGAAAATGTTAATATTCTCCTACTATTCCTATTTTATTCTATTTATATTTCATAGATAACACTTTGAAGAGGGTTGAAATTTAGGTTGAAATTTCGCGGCAAAGCTTGTCTATAGTTATGTCAAATCTGTCTAATTACGGTACAACCCAACAGATTTTGTTTTTAACCATACCTCTCAGAATTTTGATATCGGCTACTGTTAGAATTTAAATTGATCCGTATAGACGCGCAACTTTCTTCTTTTTTTTACGGGGAAACTAATCATGCGAACGAGTTTTCATGGTCTTAAGAACAAATCACCGTTTCGAATATCGATTCGGCAAACTCGGTTGTAAACGCAGCACGTCGACGATTTAACAAAACGAGTACAGCGACGGTTGCACAGCATCGTGCCCAGACAGCGTGACACTTTGATAGCGATTCATCATGGTTTGCTACTTTTTCTTCCACATTCCGGAGGTAACTTCGTCACTCGGGTACGTTGGACATCGAATCATCGATTTATCGCTTCGGTTACCGGCTTTGCACGCACCGTTTATGGTTTGGGAATCGATCGGTTCTTTTTTTCTTTTCATCTTTCCAGAAAATTAAATGTCCAGAACGTTCTGTCGTTTCTGTGATGCAGTATCGGTCAAAATATATAGTTGTATATACTTGACAAATGGTATAGAAAGAAAGAATATAAATGGTTGTTTAAAAGAGGCTTTCGGATTGTTTGTTTAACAATAAAATACGTTTGCCCAATGTTGACATCATCTTTCAAGTTTAATTGCGATCATGTGGACTTTCATTTGAAATTAACAAATCGGATATATTCCATAATATTTGTGTGTTATTAAAAAATAAAATCCTAAAGTACCTTTTGGAAAACCCTATACTTAATAACCTGTGTTTCTCCATTCTAAATAAATCCTACGCGTTTATTCGCGATCAATTCGTATCCATCGAAAGTACCTCAGTTTTATTTAAACGCGATCTAATTATAATCCTTCAGTATTTTAATTATAATTCTTTGATTAGATTCTCAATTAACATGCAATGCATTAATTAGAGAAACTATGGTGACATGTTATATTTCTGTTTTCATTCCAAGAATTGTTATTCTAAAAGCGTTTCGACCAGTTGAAGTAACAATACAAAATTATTGTTTTTGTTTCATGGAGGAATGTACTATTATTCAGGATTATTATCTTGAAAATTGTATTGCAAATAGAGCTGCATTGAACTTTATACGCCCGATGCTTAGAGTGGCTGGATACTCGAGAGACCTGCAGTACCGACGGAAAGTAGCCTAATCAAATTCATTAGTACCGATTTCAGCCGTGCGATGGCGGATACTTCTACAGTGCAATTGCATTGAACTCTCTGCAGACACATCGATGCATTCAAACAATTCAAACCCTTGGAATTGATAATAACAATAGGATGCTATTGAACTTTTACTCTAATTATACATACAAATAATTTCATACCATCTTTCATATTCAAACAATAAAACAATATGAAATAGACGAAGATTAATTATAATTTAACACGAAATTTTACAACCATTACCATAGAATCGATACTCTAATCCTGGTGAGCTTTCAAAGTATAGTATTTAGTTTAACATCTGCAACGAAGTCTTCCGTTTTGAGGTATATATTTGTCAGAGTTGAATAATTTCTTTTAGAAATAATAAGTCTTGCGTGAAAATTGTTAGCTATTTAGGAATATCGATACAGGTGGTATGCCATCATTCGGTGACTTAAAAAGTGGCACAAATGAAGATGAACAAACTTGCTAACTTTCACTTCTATTAATTTCATTGTTTCACACATAACAGAATTGACATGAGGCATCGTCTTTACAGGCGAAGATCACTCATTCGGGTTATCTTCTGAACTTGAACAGTTTGTCCATTGACTAACTGCAAAATTACACGTCTGTGCTCGTAGCAACTACAACATTCAATTATGTAGAACCTTCCCTTCGTCATATAGGCATTAGGCAAATCCTATCGACTTCAGATATCATCTCAAAGATCGTTCACTGGCATTACCTTCGACCTCGACTTCGCGAACATAGTCGCAACCCTGGGTGTCGTCACGAAGAAACGTTTCGGACGCCGCGGAACGATTCCGCGACATTTCAATGTTATTGCTGGCATCGGGAGGCTCACGGCGTTGAGAAACGACAGTGGCGAAGTTAGCGGGTAATTGTGCGGTTAGAGGACCCCTCTCGCGGCGTAATGAAGGAGTCGTCAACGAGGCCTATCTGCACTCAATTAGCGTGATTACATGTTCCCTCCTTTCATCGTCCTGAATATCCCGTCGCGACACCAGCGACCGGGGTGGTTGGGACGTAATTGCGCGACACTTCCGAGATTGAGCTTTATAAAACTTTGGGAGACCGCGACGCGGAGATCCTCCTTCTCGCAAGCTGGCTGGCTCGTTCCGTTTGTGGGCCACGGTAAATGGTCGAAATTGCGATCTTCAGAATAAAAGGTAAATGCGCGTAAACGTGGCCGCTGAGAAAGAAAGCAATGCCAGTTTGAAACTCTCCGCGATTTTCATTCGTTTGTAGGTAGGGTTTTGAAGATTTGATTAAAATTAATAGAGACAACGATGCCGTGAGGTATATACAGTTAGGGCTGTCGTTTATCTTTTGACCGTTAAACATGGTTATGGTTCAGTGGTGATTTAGGCGATTCTAGCTTCACTTTGCTTCGTAATAACTCTAAATCACTGGTTTCTTAATCATTGGATAATAATATTCAGGACGATGTGCTTCGAAATTGAGAGACTTAAGTAGAAGCCTATTTAAATGTGTCTGAATATATTTTGATATATTTTGATATAATTATTTAGTGTCCGCGAGACTGGGTCACGTTTGTTGCAGCAATGCATCTATGTTAATAAAATAAATATGATGTAGATACGTTTGTTTATCGTGCTTTGCATATAGTACAAAGTATAAAATATAGTACACTATATTAGAGAAAATATAGTAACATTTCATTAAAGGTTGTTCAGAATTATTATTTTTATTTTATGAAGGAATGTACTATTATTCGGGATTAAGAATTAGAATCTTGCAATTATATACATACATACATACATACATATATATATATATATAATAGTAGTATATGTAAAGCACGATACCAAATATACCTACATTACGTTCATTTTCTTAACATAGATCGATTGAAGTGCAATGCTAGTTTCACACGGTGGCCCAAGACTTTTGTACAGTACTGTATATCAACACTTAGGGCAACATACGTGACCCAGTCGCGTGCACACTAAATAATTCCCACAGTTACATGTGTCCTCTCCAACCTCTGGCTCATCCCCGCGTATAAGCGGTCTCAAGATCAGAAGCCTAACGGCGAATTAGATTTGTGCTTGTCCCGCCCCGCGAAGAAGACTGACACCACTGAAAGCTTAATTGACAGGAATGACGGAGACCCCTGTGATCGATCACCGTGGAAGAGCACGGTGTGTCACTGGTTCCAGCCTCCAAGTCTGGTTCTTCGTCGCCCCGAGGCGGGCGTCAACTCTTAACCGACGCTAACCTCCCTCCATTGGTCACCCCTGAGTTACTCGATTCGTACCTTTCTCGTTTGGCGTCTCGGGGACGAAGCATTATGGATACCGCCCGGGGGCTCATTGGTATTCCGCGATGGTCCCGTTCTCGCAGCACTTTGCGAAAAAATTTCAAGCTAATAAGAAAAGCCGCCCGAAGCCAGGACGGCTTTCGGTGTACTTGGACTCCGCTAGGCCCTTTTCACGCCGCTTTGCACCGCCGGGCTTGGCATTTTTTTTTTTTTTTTTCGTCTCTTAGCGATGGCGTGGGCGGTGACGATGAATCGCGGAGATTTATCGCTGTTTCGAAGCGATCCACCTTGGACAGAATCGCGAATAGATAGCGAACGATAGGAATTTTTGTGTACGTAATGTTTCAGGACCTCTGGTTACGAACCCGATAGTAGAATTTCAACATTTGCTCCAACCTTTACGAACAAACAGAACACTGACTTCTCCATTACGTCCACAAGTTGAATAGCTGTTAGTTTTCTTAACATAACGCTTAGAAAACCCAAAAAATCAATCAACTTTTGCACAATTGTTACGATCCACGTAAGGAAACCATTCAACATTCCATTGTTTGTTCGACTCGTACGTTCTAACTCGCCTACCTGAAACATCCCCCAACGACATCCCCTAAAGTAAGACACGCTCCTTCGAGCTCTCGTGTCGAACTTTCTTCCCCTTTCACCCGAAACTTGTAATACAAATGTTCTCCGGGGGTGTAGTACATATTTCCCGGCAGCCACTACACTTCAGCCAGGGTTCAGATTTGAGCGAAAACAAGAGTCGAGGAAAGACGAGCCCGGAACCGAGCCGAAGAGGAACCAGCTGGCGCTGTCCTGTCGGGGGCATTAATCATCGAAGTATCTAAATGACGGGATTCCGATGTATTACCATATAAATGACATCATATTTCTGGTCAGGTTTCCCCAGTTTGTCGGGTCGCCCTCGCGTGATGTATGGACGACGGCATATTGGCGGGGATGCCCACCTACGCCGCCCTACTACATCACCCCTATCGGCTCGGACTCTTACACTATCGTCTTTCCTATCACCGTCGCTCGCTTCGACGTTGCCCCTTTTAACCTACCGTCTTGACCGATATTGGAACATCCTTGGACAATGAGGGCATCCGTCTCGATATTATACACGCGTCGTTTATTGACTGGAAGATGACGAGGAACTACATTCCTGAACATTCGAGTCTGAGTTGTGGGAAAGGGGGATGCTTTTGTGACGCAAGGGTTCAGGGAAGACTTCTTTAGCGCTATCATCGGTCTATTTCTTGTCCATTAATCTTGCAAGTTGAAAGTCTTCTCGAGACTCGATGTTTCGTTAGTAAAATTGTCTTCAACCCTTTGTCTTGGGCCTTCTTGTTATAGCCTATCATCTAATTAATATCCTTTAATATTAATGTTTTGTTAGTAAAATTGTCTTCAACCCTTTGTCTTGGACCTTCTTGTTATAGCCTATCATCTAATTAATATCCCTTAATATTATGATTATTCGTATGATATTCCTCAGCACCTCAGTTGTTTATACAGGATACGTTTCTATTCTAATATCCTCCAACATCCCATTGATTCATATAGTCTATAAGTTGATTCCGATATCCTTCAAAATTATGTTCGTTCCTGTAATCCACTTTCTAATTTCAATACTGACTTTAGTAATAATTTCAGTACTTCGATCCAATTCGACCTTTTGCACTGGAGGCCTTTTTTTCTGGTGTCTACCAGCAACTCGAGATGCTTTCTTAGCATTCTAACGGCACGAATGCTAAGCTTAGATTCACTTCAAAGATGAGATCACTAATTTCAGATTTGAATGAAACTTAAACAAATATTATTGCTGGTTCATTTACTGCGTGAAACTTGACATTGACGTTAAGATGTGAGAGTGAGAGTAAACTCAAACATCCCTTCACATCCGATCTGTTCATACAGTGTCCAACCCAATCGAGACATCCCTCGACACTTGATGTGCTCGTCCGGTCTACAGTCTCTATTCGACATCCTTCAACGCCTCGATTCCCCCTATATTATCCTGCTATTCCAATAATCGCGTCGTTTTTGCGAGAACCCACCCAGTATACAAGGTATAAACGAGTTAACGCGAAGCCAAACGTCACTGGTATCCCCGATCCGTTCTGGCTGGCGCAGAGGTAGGCGGAGGCGGCGGTGAAACGCACATCCGCATCGGTCTCCTCTTTTTGCGCGGGGGACGAAATCGAAATTGGTTTCGGACTTGATAGTGCGCGCAATTATGTATCAACCCATACGCATGCACCGCAAACTGGCCCGGCCAAGCGGTCCGGCGGGTACATTTCAATTATTAGAGGGAATTACTCGGAGCGTCCATCATCTTCTATACTTATTTTCTGCTCACAACCACCACACCGTCCGCGCGGCGAACACTAAAACTCGCCTTCTCCTATGCCTTCGCCATGGAGATGATCCTATGAGGTTATATGCGAGGTAGGCATCATCAGAGTGCATCATCAGAGCGGTGAGAAAATAGCCTTCAATTGTGATTACAGGGGCGGCTCGGGTTCGCCTCGGCATGGCATCGCCGAGCTCACTGAATCTGTCTACTTGTATGTTCGTCCGTGTGTCCATTCGTTCCTTTGCCGCCGCCCGATGCCCGCGTGTGGGAAGACATCGCGATTTAAGTAATATGAAGATACATCTTGTCACTGATAGCGCGGACCTAATCTGTTCCGTCTTCGACGCCGCGGTCAATTCACCTGGTCGGTTGGATGCGGTTCGAAACTCCACGCCATATACGTACGACGATACAGGTCAGTTGCACTCGGTATTCAAGTTTTATGCTACGGGGAAAATGGCAATTCGAATAGGTCCGTCGGTTATGCGTTATGGGAGCAGTAAAGTTATAGATACTCTTTTTGAGCGGGAAGGTTTAATGAAATATAGCTGGCACTTAACGGAAATGCATTATTCGAAGAACTTAACAAACAAACAGTCGTGAACATCGTTGATAATGTAAGAAGATTTATAATGAGACGAGTACAGGTGCATTGAATGTACTCTTGGCAAGTGGAAGGCGAGTAAATGCAAGGTAAAAATGAATCGAGTTAGAAATTGATCGATATTATAAAGACTCGGACGAAATGAATTTTAGTTAAGAAAGAAAGTTTTAGAATTTCAATTAATGTAAGGAGATTTATAATGAGACGAGTACAGGTGCATTGAATGTACTCTTGGCAAGTAGAAAGCGAGCAAATGCAAGGTAGAAATTACTCGAGTTAGAATCATTTTCGAATTAGACACTTCCATTGTTACGTATGGACTAACTAGACTTCTTCGAAGGCGGTACAAATAATTCCGTTACGATCCAAAGTAACAGAAGGAAATATAATTGATGCGACTTACCATATCCGCGAGGCAATGTGAACCAAATGGAAGACTTACCTGAAGATAAAAAGAAATTATATAAATAACAAAGAAATCAAGAACAATCGATATGCATACATATTCGCTAGTAAAACAGCGCAAAGAAAAACAAATCAAACCAGACACCAGTGTCTCTCTTCCAAGAAGAATCTTCTCAGTCACGAGAGATTCTATTATCCCAATGGCGACACCCCGGAAGCAATTCGTGTCCAGCTGGGTTTCGCGGTGCTCAAGTTACCGTAGTCCGAGTTACGGGAAAGGTGAAGGGTGGCAAGTGAACCCAACGTTTGTGTGTCTGCGTGTACGTGTGTCGGTTTCCTCTGGGACGAAGGTGCAGAACAATAAGGCAAGAAAGTTATAAGTATGACTAAGCAAGAAGGTGGAAAGATGCGACACAATGATTCCCATTGGAGTGATTCCATGATGAAATCCCCCTTTTCCAGCGTGCCTGGACACGCTTTCCTGTCCCTAGGCGTGCCGCATTACTAGATTAGATGGAGAGCGACCCTTAGAAAGTGCACCGTCCCCTTGATCCCAATGATACCTTCGAAATTACGCGCCATGTCCTGGGTTGCGCTTTTCCTGTAAAATTTCCTTCTCTGTACCCCAGCAAGGCAAGGTTAACGCGTTAACTTCGTCATTATCTCGACGGGTGTCGATGGCGTTGGAGACTCCTGTGACGGGTGCGGTGTTCATGATAAGTCGAATATAGAAGCAGCTTTGTTAACGTTCAAATACGAGGATCATTCGAATATAAACCGGAATTTTTGTACATGTAAGAAGTATACAAATTTACATCAGCGAATTATAAACAACATTCGGAGCAGATTAGAGACGTGTTTGCAAAATAATGATGGCCATATTGGAGCTGACATTCAAACAGGAACCTACGTACTTCGTTTAAAATAAAGTAAATATTATTGGTAATGAAGCGTACTCCAGATTTATTCGTCGAGATAAGAATAAATGAATGCTTCAGCTTTCTCTTCACGGTCATCGTCGCTTACTTTAGAGTAGTGGCTGGAGAATTTATTTGATTTTACTTTTAAGAATAAATCTACAATTTTTCATTGGTCAGAGTAAAGTTTGACTGATTCTGGTTCTAACTTGCTTCAACTTGCTCCAAAACTTCTTCAAGGATGAATCGTATAGTTGAAAGTAAAAAAAAAACCCAATTGATATTGACACAGGAACAGTTTTGCCTTCTCATACAATAGAGCAACTTAATTCCATAATAAATAGTCTATCAACGATTTCTTCCACATTTAAATATTTAAAACGATTAAATTACTAAATTTACATACAAGCCTCCGTTCTTCAATCTCTTCAGGAATAAATTCCTAAAACGAAGAAAAATTCTTCAAAATAAATTGAACTCTGATTATTAACATAAATAATCCGTGATTGATTACTCCTGAAAAAGTTTCCTCCTATTCTCGTTTTATTGCCACCGTTGGTCTCGTTGTTTTGCCGTTATTGTTTTGCAGATTGCGAGACGAGCGAAATTTCACGCCCGCGGGGCGCGCGTAAAAGAAAACCGACGATTAGTCACGAGCTATTAACGAAGTATCCGGCTTGTGAACTAAATAGCCGCATTACAAGGCATTCTTATTTTACAAAGTTGCAGGCGAGGCGTCCGCGACGCTCGTTACCTAAATCCAAGTGCCGAGTATTAAAGTCTCGGCAGGATTAAACAGCATATTAAAGTTCACGGAACAAGAAACATTAGTGAAAACTTAGCATTCAACGAAGCAGCCTCCCTCGTGCGTAGTTTCGTTTCTTCGTCCCGACCGATGCTTAGGGGCGCGTGCGCGAGGTGTATTATTTAAGTAGTTTCTCTTTGAAATTTTAGTAACTTCTGTCGCTGCCGCACTTCACGAGCGAGATTAGTATTCGGAAATGACATTAAACTCTTTATAGTCGAGATTTTACGGTTTTAATACGTTTCCAAAAATGCTTCTTTGATTCCGAATAGGAGAATTCATTTAGGGTTATCATCTCTCGATCGCAAGAGAAGAGTCTATTGTAATTTTATATGTTTACATTTTCATTTCTCCTCATTTTTAACCGAAATTACTGTCTGCTCTCAGCCGCCAAAGCGTCAAGGCTGAAGTAATTCCATAATTTTATCGCGAAACTAGCACAACGAAAATATCTCCAGCAACGAAGTCAACGTTAGACAGGAGTTTTCTCTCTACGTGATTACCTCGCGTTGTTACTCAATTATTTACCCTTGAATTTCAAACAAAAGCAGCGCGAAAAGCACGGCGATAAAAAGGCCGGGAAGCGAAGAAAGCATCTTCCCGCCTAATTGCGAACTTCATCAGCGCGGTGTAGTGGGCGCTCTTAATTAAGAATTTAATTGCAGCTGATTTACATCCGCCTCTCGAAACGAACATCTATTTTCGCGCAACTATTCAACTGGACGCGAGCAACGGGGCCCAGGCTGCACTAATTGGCTTTCGGATTTTTCGCGCAAAGGCCACGTGAGCGTATACTTCACCTGTCGGACGCTGATAGTCCCCCGTTAATAGTTTCTTTCTTGGTAAGGAGCGAAAGGCCGGATAAATTCGCATAAGAGGCAGTGCATCATCGTAAGTCAAGAGGAGTTGATCAACGGTTTGCATCTCGCGCAAGGCTCACGCGGACGCGTAGTGCCCCGTTCGTTTCGACCGGTGAAGAGAAATAGACAGAAATCCGCTGGTTAAATTAATTACAGAGCCAAGATCGCGAGCAAACCACCGCCATAAACAAGTGAGACGATCGGCTGATCATTACCTCGATAGGCCTGATAATAACATGCAATGCGCTCGGTGCACGTGCACGCCGACGCTTTTAAATGCAACCCCGACGAGACTTCCAGGAACCTCCCCCTTCTCTCCCGCCCTCCGAGAGACCCTTAAACGTCCGCGAGAATTATCCACGAGTAAATATCACAAATTATTGCAAAAATTAAATTTAATTGCGCACGTTATACCATTTAGAAGATAAAATATTCTTATTTCACGAGTTCAATGTAATTTATTTGACTTGGAGGAAAACATGTCGCGGATATGTTAAGTAGGTAGAACTTAATTTCAGTGCTTCAGAAGATGCAATTTAAAATACAAACAGCAACGCGGTTGGAAAATCGCGCCGACTCGTATAATACAGATAATTAACGCAGCCTCGTATAATCGTGTAAGCGGTAATATGGAGGGCGGGGCTGCTCGCGCGTGATTTAGGGCTTAATATCGCACATCGAGCGATGACCACAGATGAGTTTTACGAGTTGGCACAGACCGTCGAAGCCGAAGGTTTCGAGCGACGCTTTGCAACGACGCGAATTTCAATTCTCCGCCGTTTCATTCAAACGAGATTCGAGTAATTTGAACGCGGATAATTTTGTTAACAACATATTCATTTATCAAAAGATTTTTCGTATTTGTCGAGCATGTTTCACGTGGAATTTTGAAAATATGTCGCAATGTGTCAGATTTGATTCAATGGTGATTCAATCGATTTGGATTCAATGGTGCTGCGACCTTTCTGTAACTCGATGTTCGTTTTCACAATTCTGTTCACAAATATTGGAAGAAAACTGAGCGAACGAATAACTTTCTCGCCCAGTGCAAAGGCCTTCGAGTCATCGTCGTGTGATCCATTTAAAACGAACCGACTACCAACAGTCAAACTATCCTTCCTCGGTTATTATTTATCGCCGCGACGCAAATTAATGCAATTAGAGACACTTTCTCGCCCGCTCGACATCGCTCATCCCCGTAAAAGCACGCGTTCGCCCAGGATACACCTTTGTCGCAGCCTTCCCCCTCGGTAAAAAGGGAAGAAAAAACAGGAGGCAAAACAAACGAAACATTTGATGGACAGCGTAGCAGCCGGTACAGAAGATTACGGAAAGCCAAGAGGGAAAGAAGAGAATCCGATCCGTGGCACGAGGAATCGGGAGGGAGATAGGGGGAGTTAGGAAGAAGCGAACAGTGCGGAGGAGATGATACAAAAAGATGAAGATGAGAGACGAGATTGGTGAAAGATCATCGGAATCGGAGCTGTAGCAGAGATACCAGGGGACCCTGTTATGGCAGCGGCTCTTCTTGCCCGTCTTTACAGGTACACGCGGAGCAGTAGGACAAGCTTTGTAAAAGGGGCGTCACAGCATTCAACCAGTCTACCTACCTACCTACGAGTGAAGAATGAACTGGCAGGAACGTGAGACGACTTCCGGAGTAATTCGATGATCGCGATGACGTCAGCGGCGCAAGAATCGAAACCCTCGGCGTTAATGATCACGACGAATCGTCGAACAGTGACGGGACTGACGCGATACATATTGATGATACAGAACTCTTCATTAGCCACGAAGACGCGTGTCTTTATTTCAGCCCTCGGACACGGCGTTCTGGGACCCTTTCGAGGGCAAATAAAAATGTAACTTGATCCTGGGATGACTTCCGAGGTCACTCGGGAGCCTTGTTTATGCCGAAAGCGCCTTACGTGAATTCGGAGTACTAATGAAAAGGAAGTTGCGTATTGTTTGTGGACAAGGAAAGATCGAAAATGTTGGAATGACAGTGCAATAATAGGTTATTTTACTAAATTAATGTTGGGTAGAGACATTGGAAACTTGTTTTGGTGGATGCCAATGCTTGCATTATTGTAATAATTTGATATAATAAAATAGTCAATCATTGATCAATTGAATTCTAGTAGAAAACGAAGAATAGAAACCACGTGAATGTCAACATATCAGAAACAACAGTTTACTTCAATTAGAAACTTCTTTTGGAGGATGTTAGTGGTTGCATTATGAAAATAATTTCATCTTAATCTTTCGTCATAAAATACTTCTATAATTGATTGAAAGAATTCATTCGTTTCAAATAGCAGTTCAATGACAAAGAAGGATTAGTTTCAGAAAGTAACAAAAAATATTAAGACAGCTCTCTACAGATGTTGCAAAACGTGTGCTTCGTTTAAAGGGTGTCATCTTCAGAAACTGATAATAAACGGGGTAATCATTCGATGAGAAAGTGCAATTTTAATTTATCTATAGAAACTTTTTGAGATAAAGCGTGTAAGTAACGCACAGATTAAAAGCAAATTTGTCAGATAAACGAGTAACGCCGTTTGCGCCGGTATGCAGGGAGGAAAGTAAAAGTACAGGGGCCTGGTCTGTGATGAAACGCGGCCCCAATGACCCGGCAACATGCGGTGCAGAGGAAACCTGAGACTTTAACGCGTGGTAGATAATATCGTCGCTGACATCTACGTTAGCGCAGCGAAGAAATACCGGTCCGTCTGAAGCCTTCGTCTGCACCGACTGTTATCACGGTTCTGCATTTGTCAAGTATTCTCGAGAAGGGAATTTTCTACCGGAACAGTATTATTTTTAACAGTTGCCTCGAATATTTTCATCGCGACGAAAATCCAAGAATTAAATCAGCGGAAGATAATAAAGATAATTTAAATTCGAATCCTCTACAAATTCTTATTATTTAAATGCGACGGTAAATACTTACGAAAAATTGTTTAGAAAAATAAATTGAACACAAGAGCCTCTCTCACATCTTTGCTCGAGAAATTTTCAAGTGGAGAACCGTGCCACGATGGGAGTAAAAGAGGGACGATCTCCGTTAAGACATATTGAGAATTTCCGAGCTGCACGCAAATCAGGAGAAGACGGGTGTGCGTAATATAATGCGTGATGCATGGGCACGGCTAGTTGGAAACACGATGTTCGTAATAAAAGAATGAACTCGTTGGTATATGGGATCGTAAAGTCGGGAGCGGTTTACGGGGTTGCGCGGTGTAATGCGACAGGGGGTGAAAAGCGTTGAATATGCAATAACGTTATACTTTCGCTTCAGATCCGACTTTTCGCCTTTTTCATCCGAACTCGCACTTCTAGATGGAGGAAACACTATTTATTCTTGACACAAGCAATAATAAATAATAAGTAGTTAAAGACTAGAACGATCAACCCCTAAATGTGCTGTCTTGCCTCCAAATTCTTCGAAATATTACACTTAATTCTTGCTTGTAAGAAGAATATAACAAAGTAATAATTTCAAGTCGTTACAAGCAATACATTTCATTTTATAAATTATGAAAATGGTATCAATACTATTTCAAGACCCTGTCAATGATTCGTCTATCTTGTTATAAATATCTTGATTTTTGCTCGAAAGTACACAAATTTTTAATTTTCAATTGCTTTTACTCAATCCTCCTTGTAACATTTTTGACGTGTCCCATTTTTAGCTTATGTGTGTTTCGTTCGCTTTTCGTTGCATTTGCATAGAATTGCAAAGGAACTTGATGCCTCTAAAAGCTGACAAAATTTCAGGAGATAAATTATTGAGCCCCTATACGAGCCATGGTGGTTCGTTAAATTTTCCATTGCACTTCACCGAGACGAGGCTGCATTTCACTTTACGCCGAGCCTCCGGGCAGCAAATGTCGCCTGAAGGTAAACATAGCTTGAAATGCTCCCTCAGGGACAAATGAAGTGGGCAAAATATGTGCGTGACAAAGGCAAGGAAGGAAGAAAATAGAAACGAAATTCTTATTGTCACTGTTCCCACTGTATCCTTCAACTTCAACGATGTCTCTTCCTTATTAAAAAATTATCGTTCAATCATAAAAATCAACGCTCTGCAACTGTATATACAATTAGGGAGAATGTTAGTTAATTAGGAGCTTCAAATATTCACAATATTTAACTTGAATGATTGAAAAATATCGAGTAGTAATTATTTTGCACCGAGCAACCATTAAGTGTGTTTGTAATTACTGCCACGTTTATCCAAGTTTATATTTTTACAGGTACAGATAAAGAATTGAGGTTTAAATAAAAGTATGCTTCGGACGAAACACTGAACAATTTTTTGATAAAAGTAGGGATGGATTCTTTAGATATAAATAAAGTCAGACTTTTTTTTAGTACTGATAGAATCAAATAGTTCGATGGTACGTTGTTCGATATTAGATAATATTTATTTACCATAAATGCATAAGCATCCACGGGATCTAGTAATTACAGTGTCAGAGCTCCTCTAGTTCTTTTCTCCATACAATGTTGTCAATAGCTTCTTCGGACTTTATACATTTGTTTACATACGTTTCAAGAAAACAGTTCTTTTGATAAAGAAACATTAATTTTATCAACCTAACCAAATTTCCTGAAGACTATTCTGTTTAATTCTTTTAATCTGTACCTATCTTAATTCTTCATCCATCAGAGAATCTGAAAGAGAATCACTGATTTCAAGCATAAAGTCTGCCCATGTTGGACACTGTGGACAAGCTCTTTATTTCCTGGTGGGACCAGTCAGAATTCGTGTTCTACCTACGATTACCGAAGTACATACAGCGGTTCCTTAGGTACTCTGACGCCAGAAGGACACATAATACCCTCATCCTTTTTCGCGACATGTGTGCGAACCGCGTTCGAGCATTACAAATATTGAACTTGTCGGAGCGGCGCGGCGTTCAACGAACGACTCCCGACTGAAACCAAGAAGAATCGCATGCGATCGGTACATATCGGGATGCGAACTTGTCTATTCGTCGTAGATCGTTGCTTCAGCCATTACGCGAACAGTATAGCCATTGTAGCCCTTTAGTGTCCACGGAATCGTTTTCTTCGTAAGTCAGTTTCCAGAATTTGTTAGTAATCGATGGTATTAACACTTTACCGATCGGGAGCCTATTAATAGACTTTTTTCTAAGACTTCTGTTATTGAGATAACATTCCATCCTCCCGTCATTATACGAGCTATGAAATACATATTGTATAAATATTAATCACAAAACAAAAAATATTATTGAATTTAATTATATGTCCCTTTGCCACCGATTGGTAAAGTGTTAAGGTAGCAGTTGTGCGTTTTTATTTGAAAACTTGTACTTGTGATATTTTTATGATTATCCGATTTCTATGATCGTATATAACTTCCTGTTTTGTTCTCCGTTTCCCTAATTTAACAACCACCTGCGGCTTTGGTCATTAAAAATATGCTTTGCATTGAAGACAATATATTTCAACGTAAACTTGTGAAAATTAGATAGATCTTTGTCAACTGCTCGCAATATTTCTTTGGTTGGAAAAAATTCTGTTTCGAGGAGGTCGTAGGAGCGGAGTTGTTGCGAACAGCAGCTCGATTCGATCCCATCTCTACTTTCACGGATGGGGACGCGTCTCTTCTTGTCCCTGACCGAGGACGGTGCGCTTACCAGGCCGATAGCGTTTCTTAGAACGAGGCAGAAGTGTCCATCAGTGGCTCGTGGAACTTTGCTCGGGTAAGAAAGTGGTGAGCCCCGTTGTCTTTGTGGCTACCGCTTCTCGGAAACCATCGAGCGAAATTCAGAAATCGTATTTCATAGTAGACGCGTGGTGGTTTCAGCCGGAATGGCGCTAAATTTTAAGGGATCGCCCTCCCGCGTCACCTTTCTCGCATTCTAAACGACCGCAGAGGTTTTCCATAACTCATGTTTTTCGAGACGAGCCCTTGTAATCTTTCGGGTAATCGTCGTTGCTACGGAATTATTTGTTTTGTAATTAAATCACATCGGATTTTTAGTTATTAATACTGTTACAATCTCAAACAAAGAAAGAGTATTTTTTAAGCCTCTCGTTGTCGAATATATTCAGTCTTTTAACACAAAACAATTGCAACGAAGCTATCGAATCTATATCTTTCAATAAAATTTTGTAACAATTTGAAGATGTAAACAACTAAACAGAGCGATGCGTATTTACAGAAAATTAATGTAAACATTTTTGTTGCACCGTTCTCGAAATTTGCATTTACCGAGGCGAACATGATCGAACGCGTCTCAGTGACTTATGGAAGGCAACGTACACCCCGGACACGAGGAGTTTCCGTTTCGAAGATTAACAAAATGCGCTCATTAGCCCACTCGGTGGCCAATTTGTCGCGAACTCGTATCCCAATGAGGCACGAACGCACACCTGCGGAAAGGATCCACTGCGGAGTAATGGCTTCGTGTTCCCGATCGGGCAAACACATTGGCGTAGCTTTAGCGAGAGCACATGACCTCTGAACACCGCTAAATCAACACCACTGATCTGACTCTCTTGGAGCGAAGCCTGGCAATTATTTGCCCCGAGATTTATGAGTTTGTACGGCCCGGACAGCATCGGCTTCTTCGTACAGGTGGGGAAGGGCCCGAGCGCGCAGCTCGCGCGTCTTTCTTTCCCTCGCGCTTTGACTTCATTTATCTCGGAACGCACTTGTTCACCCGGCCAAGAATCACTTTTCGCATCGGTAATTACACGTGCGCGGGCAATCTCTCAATAATTCAATCGCGGGATGATTGCGATGCACGAGCCGCGCGCTCAACTTTTTTATTTTAACCAACTTTTTGCCTTTTAAATTCATCCTCAGCGCCGATATCGCGGCGCTGGGTAATTGCCAGGCGCGATTTTTGCGCCGTTTTCGCGAAACGCGATAGTTTGATGAATCGTACCTCGGGCCAGAGAGGCGAGAGAACGGGATAATCGTTTGGAATCGTTCGCGCGCTCTTGTTCGACCGAACTTCTCGCGAGGACAGTGTTCAGGACTGACTCTTGTTAATGTGCGCTGCGAGAGGATGGTTAATAAACGGGATGGCGCATCAATCTGTTGGAAGATGAATGAAATTTCGTTAATTTAATCGCTTCTAATTACGTAGTACTCCATGAAGGTGACCAACATTAACTTCACAAAGACTTTGGATTTCAAAAAGGCAATCCGAAAACGTTTAAATATTTGCATCAGGGATTGATTTGAAATTTCTGAAATTAAGAATAAGCCAAAAATATTTGAAATATTTCTAACGAAAGTCGCAAATTCCCAAATTCCCAAATTCCCAGTTTCCCAAATTCAATATAGGCCGAAACTTTCGCTCGCATCGTTCCCACGCAGAGATCAGAACAACAGAACCGAGGAGAACGAGCATAAGCTCGAGTTACGAGCGAGGAAGTTCTTTTTTTTTTTTTTTATAGCATTTTTACGTCGCCTATGCCTAGTTCTTGGGGCGAGCAAACGATACCTGTCGAGGGATGAAAATCAACCCCCTTCGGCGTACTTGCAGTGTAAACAAATTAAGGAATCGTCCACCGTCTCGGTTTACGACCGCAATACACGTGCTGAATCTTTTATAATACAGCGAGCAACAGGAGAACCGAAAGTTCCTTTTACTAGGAGCAGTCTGAGTGAATTTTAAAATTGGCCAAGGGAAACCTCGGTAAAACTCTTTCCAAATTGAAAAAGTTGAACAGTTGACGCGGATAGAGAGAATATGATGCGAAAAAATGTTACTTCAAAGTCACGTGAAAATTTATTTCTTACGAGAGTTTTCCCTCCAAACTTTATTCATTTGGAATCTTTGGATATCTTCGTTTAAGTCTGCACTTGGTGTACAAAAGTAAGTTTTCAGACAACCAGATATCAAATAAAATATCACTGGACTCGATTATGTTTCAATATCGATAATAAAAAATCACATCTTGGAAAATTCAAGGCAAGATGAGATTTCAGTAGCAACATCTATCATCTATCAGATCCAGTATCCAAGAAAGTAAACGTGTCATTTTCACTCGAGTTCAACGCATCTCAAGACCAAAGAAGGGGAATGAAACTTTGACACACACCACATTTTAACCTCCGTTACATTCAGAATCCAAGAAAACAAACTCTCAATTCTCATCTGAGCTTGTGGCACCTTGAGTCGATAACCAGTCCTGCCAAGACTGTCCTAGACCCTGAAATCCTCCACGACCCCTAAAAAGCCACCTTGTGCACTTTCCTAAGTACTCCACGCATCTTCCCCGATCCAGCGAGAGCAGTGTCTTGTAAATGGAGGGTGGTCCAGCGATTGAGTAATTATGACGCGATTGTGGTCGTCGGGGGGTCGTCGTTACAGAAACGGGATTCAAAGAGCAGGAGGGAGGTGAGGCTGATTCGTCAGAGACGGAAGGTACGAGGCCTTCGGGGCCGTAGTTTTAGGGGCGAGCCTGGTCTCTTATTGCTCCCCGAGTGGCCGCAAACCGAAGTTTGATCAAATTCTACTGCGCAGGCATAAAACTGACCGGTTGGCCCCAGGCCGTCTCGGGTTATGGAGCCGATAAATGATTCATCCATACCTTAGATACGATACCAACCGTAGCGTCGATGTGTTTTCAGAGTGCCTTCGATCGCGTCTTATGGATCCTAAGTACGGCTGGCTGGTGTCTCAACGGCGTGGTGTGCGTATGGGTTTTCTACGCTCATCATAGTCGCCAGACCTTTTACGAGCGAGCGTCGACTTACGCCTAAGTCCTCGGCCGCGTTTCCTTCCTCGTACTTTTCCTAAGCCGCTAAATCCGTTCAATGGCGGCTCGTGCAACGCTACCGTGGCTAACCGAATAGTTCTGCACGCGGGATCTCTAACCACCTCGGAGATTCTGTCTAGGCAGGAACGTAAGGCGCGTTTAGGGAGGGATGACGTCGCGTGCTGTGCGACCATTGCTCTGTATAGAATACACACGTTGCAGTTGACACATTTTTTCAATATCATAACCTTTTTACTTGAGAAATAAATTTGTACGAAATTTTATAGTAAGTAGTAATATCGATGCATTTTAGCTATTATTAAAAAAAAAAAATTGCTTTTTAATAATTATCATAAGATTTTATTTAAAAATTAATTTTAACAAAGTTTTCAGTATCTTTCTCAGGCACCGGCAAGTTGAGCGAAAAACACTTGAAGGCAATCGAGTTTGATACATTGACTATCGATGTAAATACTTAAACGGATAAAGTAGATACAATGTATCAAAGTATCGAAGCGATCCTTGATGTGTTAAGATAAGAATATAGTTATCATTCTTAATAATTGATGGAGAGATAAAAATATTTGTTGTCCTCTTCGCGCTACGTCTACCATCACGTTTCCCTCCGAAGATATCAATCCGCTGGACCCTGCCACGTTTCACTGAAAAGAGATAGCTCCAGGGGAGAAAGTATGTCTCTTCAAGGGTACGGAGCAAGACAGCCCCATTACGACGACGAAGATATCGTAAGCGCAGTTCACGTGAGATATTTCTTTCAATATAACGGAACATCCAGCAGACTTTGGAGCGGAGAGCCGGTCCTCGAGCCGGTGGCTCTTGCGGACAATCTTGCAGAAACAATTCCGCAAGATGTCTGGAATGCGACGACCTCTGGCCACAGGGAGCCTTGGATTACCGAACTGACCATCTCCTTTGCATAATGACGCTCTGTTTCTCCCCCGAGCTAAGTCGTCGCTACCCTGGCCCGAAAACTACGCAACCCCCGAGCACACGCACGCCGAGGCCACCCTACGTCGTACCCTATGCTTACACGCTGCAATAACAATAATATCTATATATGATAGCAGCTACGTCGCGTCATCCCGAACTTCTCCGTCCAGCCAGCACGTGGATTTCATACATAAGAATGGCTGGCTCTCCGCTGCGGGGGATCACCATTCAATTGTATCGAAGTTTCGACAGACCGGATCCAACTACAATTTCGTGGAAACTAGAACAGCTGGAAAATACGGTGGAGTTCGAAAGCGGTCCGAGGAGCTTTGGTACGAACAAGGATCCTTGGTTTCCTCGAAGCTCTGGTTACAGACTCGCGGTACATTTTCGGACATATCCAGATTGAAATGTACGATCCTAATTGAAGGAGGAAGTTCTTTTTATATTTCGAAAAAAAAAAGATTCTTCAAGGGACAGGTTCTTGCACGACGAACACCGAATAGCGATACAAATAGAACCGAGGGAATGACATTTATAATAGATTTGGACTCGTTGTGCTTGTCTATACGTCTGTCTTGACAAAGAACCGCAGGATCGAATTTTGACTCAATTTCCTCCAGAAAAAATAATTCGACCAGAAATTCTAGGGGCCACGAAGAACGCGAATGATGTAAATGAGAAATTACGTTCGGTTAGTTGGCGCCTTCGTAAAATTAGAGAGAGCGCCGCGGCGTTTCGCGTGCCGCCTTTCTTTCGCTAATTTAAATGTCAAAGCGACTTGTTTGATTATTTGCTATGCAAATGAAATTGTTTAAGACGAAGCTTGGCTGAATCGATGTCGACGGTACCTGGGCCAACGGGAGTAACCCGCGGGGGTGGTGGGGGGAGGGGGAGGGGGAGAGGGGGGGGATTATTCCGTTGCGTTAATTGGATCAAGGAGTCGGATTGAGGAGCGATCCTCCTTCGGTGCACAGCGGGGACTCAACCCTAGTTTAATTATGTTTCCGGAGTTTCGAGCATGTCGCAATAATAGCGATACAATCCGCGGGACGCGCTCCAATTATTACCGAACCGCAGCCAAGAATTAGAATAATCGACGTTCCGCGAAGGTAGATACGCAACTTGAAGGGTTGCACCGTTTTGGTCGTTTCAAAAAATTGATTTCCTTTCGTAACGATACATTAACAATTCCTGAACCGAATTACTAGGAAGAAGAAATCACGTTCCATCATACTTTCTTCTTAAGTTAAATAATGTTATATAAACTGACACATGGCGAAATGGTCTGCATTCTTGCTCTGTGCACAAAGCTCATTTGCAATAATATCGTACATTACCGCAAATAACCCTCTCCGTAAAGCTCGAGTCGGCTTTCCCGAAAAAAGAAGCACCAAGAGCCACGACGCGTTTACGAAATTGACGATTTTAACAGTGTACGGAGCCCATCGCGTCCCGATTTGCATAATTATCGTGCGTGGCCTAAAAACGGTCGGCTGAAAATCTCCCATTTTTATTCGGCGTAATGGTCATCTATCTTTTCCCTCGGCGAGAGACGAGCGGCCAGGAAAAATTGTACGCCATGGGGCCGAGTATTATAATGAATTTCACGGATAAGGATCGCGCGTAAACTCAGCAACGACAGTTTTAGGAGGCTATGATCGCCGCGTGAATATTCATCCCAAGGAGAGCAACATCGGCCCCGTCCTTGTAATTAGCGAACAAAGACCGACGCAAAAACGATCATCGATACAATATTTTTTCTAAATGCGGTCAACATACGACACCGACACCCGTGAAATTAATATTGATCGTCGGTAACGAAATGAAAAAGACGATGGACGCTGCGTAATTAATACAAAAGGCCATTTTCAACGGCGAACCTAACATTTCTTGAATATTCTGAGTATCATAATTGTATTTAAATGTACGAATTCCTACCATCTCAGGATACTGTGCATTTTCTAAACAAGAAATTAGTTTTCGACGATTCGTAATTAAAGTAGAAATTCACTACGAACCATTCGATGGGATAACAAACAACGATAGAGACCCTAACGCGTTCTAAATTTAAATGCGTTATAAATCTGCTCTTCTTTTATGATTAATTACACTCTACTACTCGCGTCGTGTCGCGTTCGAAATCAGAGAGTGATAAGTACCACTACCGTGACGAAATGTAAACTTTAAATTATTAATAGAAGTTCCGGCTCCTTCGTCAACGCGCGCTGTTCTAAATTTACATATCTTCTACAAGTAATTACTCACTATGTATATCATATTCGAAGTCACGTAGTATTGTCGTTAAAGCGAGGAACGCGTAAAAAACTTTCTCTTGTTAGCGAAACTTTTATGAGGTTTGTGTTAGGTTTAGTATTAGCCAGTCCAGCCGGGAAATGAAATTTAGTTTCACGTTTTGACGTAGGTACTGTAATTCTAAACAAATAATGGGTCTTCTGAAAAGAGATTTGCGATTTTGTTAACAACAAAACAAAATGAAAGACACACGAACGACGTAATCTTTCACGTTTAAATGTAATCGTGTATATATTATATTTTATATTTCGTGCCATTTATGTTTCGTTAAAAAATAAAATCTTAAAGCTCTTACTAGAAAACCCTTTCGATTTTCGTTAGAAAAACGAACGGTTTCAACGATCGACAGGAGAGATGTGCGATTATTCTGAATCACTCTGGTGCTAATTTTTTTACGAAAATTCAAAGTACGTCACTGACACATTTTCTAAGTAGAATTTAAAAAGGTGCAATATTTTCTGCGTCACGCTGACACTAATTAAAAATTTTGCAGAGGTGCAACTGCGGTTCACTGGAGTCGTCATAGGAAATTCGAGGAGCGATCGTCAGAAGGGCGATGGGGACTCACCCTTTCGACCGCTTCCTCGAGTTGCTGCTATTCCTCTCACTCGAGAGCACTCCGCGCAATCTGCCGCCTCGCATTTGCATACATAAGCTATTAAGCAGCTCTTTTCATTTCCTCTCGTTTATGACAGTTTAGTTAGAATAATGTTTTACAAGATTGCCGCGCGAACAGCGCTCCGCATAATGACATTTCTCCGTCTGATTAATGCCCTTCCGCGTCGCCATCGCCCGTCTTCCAGGAGCGATTTAAACCAGCTTTGGAAATCGATCCTGATCGATGGAACGACGAGAACTTTCCAAGGTACTGCTACCAGCGGAACGTATCTTTCACGGTGCTCTACGACAGAATTTTTATGAAATTCTTCAAATTAAAATTCTTGATTTATTTCTCTTCCTGTAAGGACAAGGTTGGCATCAGATTATTTCGTAAATTGGCGAGTATTTTTCAAAAGTATGTGAAACGGAATACGATGATGCTGTTTACTTCGAATAATCGATACATTCTTCATTATCGTAATTTAATTTAAATTACAATGGCTCAGTCGTGATTCAAATTTCATACAAATTGTAATCGTTTAGTTCAATTAAATTGAAAGTTATAAAATTAAACATAATTTCATTTTAAACAGAAAATGAAATACGTCATTCGTATAGCCCATTCACTGCCAACTACGAGATATCTCTTAGTTCGAATCGATTCCAATTACTCAGGGGATGAGTTTATGGCCTTTTGAGTCGCGAATTACGAAGATCGTAAATTCTCTTTTTGAAGCAACAAATTTAACGTCACTTTTTATTATCATATTAATAACCTAGATTAAATCTTGGCTTCCTAGGCAAAACGCTTTAAACTTGCCTGGAAGTGCTTCTAATTACGCGAAACCTAGCATCGCAATGTGAAGAATTACTTGACCAATTTCAATACCTTCTTATAATAATATTGAAAACCATTCGTAAAATTATAGTATCTCGTAGATTCGATCCTTCTTATTTTCGTAAGATATCCAAGTAGAAAGGAAAAGTTTCGATCGACGGTTTCCGTCTCGCGGACAAGTTTTTATTCGCTCTCCGCGCATTCCAAAACTCTTGCGCAAGATATTTAATAACTTTTTGTACATTGTGTCTCGCATGTGGTCCTGCGATGCGCAAGAAACCGACTCGACGTTTTTATTGTTCCGTTTTACGAACACAGGGGCGACTCGTTTTGAAGGAACGCGTCATTATTTACGATACTGCCTCTATTTAAAATGATACCGCGGCTTAAGACGCGAAATTTATAACCGCGAACGCGCCATATGCGTACCTTTGTGAACGGAGAAATGTCTCGAGATATCCGTAACGGATACGAGGCACTTGTAATTCATGAGTACCCGTAACGTTATGTGCTAAATATCTCTCGTTACTCTTTCTACCATAACCGCGACGTCACGCCACTTCTGGTGTGTAATGTCACGGTTACGTAATCCACGGATGAAAGTTTCCTATAAAGTTCGCGCGAATGCGGCAATCGCCGCTGTAAATTTATGTAGTTGGAAGTACTACAATTTTATTACACTCGAGGCTACTGCGATTTCAATTAAATTTGTATTGACGTTTAAGAGACGTGGTCGTAGACGACGTCTTTTATACAGAATTCACTGTACTTCGTCAACGAGTCGACATTTCGACTCGAAAAAAGTCTGCTTCTCCTCAAAATACATACAAATCAATATATAAACTGTGAAAAAGCTGTCGTGAACGGTATTTAGGAGGAAGAATACACGAAGAACCGCGTACTTTTAACTACGTCCACTAGAAGGTATCTTTTTCATCCCTTTAAAAACAGCGTCGCGATACTTTCAACGTCGCAGGAACTCGCCAGGAGTCTTATTCCAAGAAGCGATTGGCAACGTCGTCGCTCAGAAATTCAGGCTGGAATAGGCCAGGCGATTCTCGTTTCGCGTTCGTTTCCCTCGGTACGGATCAGGATATCGACTCGACGTTTCCTAGTGCTTCCCCTCTACGAAGACGAGTTCGACGGGCAAGTACGAGGCCGTTGGCGGCGTTTAAAAGCGCGAGAGGGGCCGATCTAACGCGCTTCGGCATTTGAAGCGTTCCGTTTAATTAGCGCTAGTGTGTTTTCTCGCAGCTCGTAAAAGGAAGCGGCGACGGCTGTCGGCCTCTCTCGCCTGCTCCGCCGCGGCGAGGGGCGGTGGGGGGAGGAACGGGCGGGAAAAAAATTTCCTGGCCGTTTCGCAGTAATTAAAAATGTTGTAATAAAGGCGGGGAGGTTCCTTTAATTCGTAACGGCTTATATTTATAGCGTCTTGCGACTAATAATACGCCCTCCCTCGTCGCGGCACAACAGGTTACACGATGCACCGCCGCCACGCCTCGAGATTCTATAGTTACGCGCTTAATTACCCATCCTGATATACGACGTCGATCGAGAGAGCGTTTATTAATCGCGCCTCGGCTTCTTTCACGCGGCGATATCGACGCGGGTCTTAATGAAATCTCGTCCCGACGCGACCGTGCATCACGATTGGCGAGCGTCGCCGGTGTCAGGGAATCAGTGGTACCTGGGGACTGACGATTCTGAATCGATTTCACTGCGAAATCCGTCTCTTTAGAGAGCTCCATCTAATTTATAAGACGGGTACTTTGAAATTAGAAGAAATTAATTCCGGTTCAATACCCACAGAAAGTGAAGTGTTTGGAGTGTTTGAGTCTTTCGATGCAGACTTTGCAAACATTGAATTATATTAATATCGAAGTGTTTCGCTATTCTTGTCCCACAAGAGGATAGAAACTTCCGCCTCGTCTCATTTTGGTAATACAAATACGTTGGCAGTCAGGAAAGAGAAACGATAGCGATATAAATCCCACTTTGGGTCGAGATACGTATGCGTTTCAGATAGAAGCTGTTATTCATAAGCAATGGAGCTTAAATAATACAGTACGCCGTTACGTTACTGAAACATTGAAGGTTCTGTAAATATTGTATCGGTTCAGGGGTGAATCTGCATACTTGTTATCTCCCTTTCACGTATAGTTCATTTCAAACAGCCGTTTCTGGGAATTCTTTGTAAAGTTCTCTGGCACCAAATACCTATCGCAAAATATATAACAAACTACATAATTCTGAAAGAATTAAATTTCACACCTTATCCTGAGTTTTACATTGATTTACATCCTTTCCAACGTAACACGATACCCTAAAAAATTCGAAAATTACGTAGAAACTCTTGTCGGCCCGTGAAAGCACGATAACAAAATTTCCTACGGCGACCAGTTTTCAAACAGGTTACACGGATTCTGTCGTCAAAGAGAAGTGCGTTAACGTTCGCGTCGTTTGCATATCCTTTGGAAGCACACCACGGGTGGAAGAGTGTAATCCGTTTCAGTCGCTCGGTTTATTCTGCATTGTGTTAATACACGCACAATGGCATAAGATACGGTGTCCATGTAGACCAGACGCGCGGGCTATTCAAAAGTAAGTATGCAATTGAAGAAAAATGCGTATCCTCTCGTCGGACCGCTCAAAAGCTCGGGGAAAGCATTTCCATACATTTACAATTCTATTATGCATTTCTTTATGGGGCCGACATTATAATAATGCACGGACCAAACGCGGAGGCTTGTTAGTATAATAGTTATCGGTTCGACGTTCGACAGACACTGCATTAATTACGCCACGGTATTCTCCATTATTCCTTTAATTGCGACCGCGAATCGAGAATTCCTCGGTATAATTCGCGGTGTTTATTGCGGTACGAAGTAAAATAGGGCAAAATTTTGTATGCGTGTTACGGAAACCAAATAAAGCGAAGGTACAACGATTTAATCGCGACGATTATTCGAGTAATTTAGGACAGGGTCTGAAATTCAATTCTTTCAGAATTATGTAGTTTATTACCCGAGGCAGCTATATTTTCGGCTGAATTTAAATTCCACAAAATAAAGTTAACTCATTGAGATCGAATAATCGGACTAGATTCGCGCATTACGATGCAAACGAGAACGCTCAATAAAAATGAAGATGAAAATAAAAATGAAAATGAAAAGGAAAAGGAAAAGGAAAAGGAAAAGAAAGAAATAGAATTCCACGAGACATCCAGACGGGTAATTTCGGAGGGCGGGTATCCTCCGGAAAAACTCTGCCGATTCCTAAGTAGAAGATAACATCGGCTATAGGTCTTCAATGTTTAATCGCCTGTCAAATTCACGGTAGGCAGAGCTCGCTATCAATTCTCCCAGGGAGCATGGCAGAGGGACCTCGACGACGCTCCGAGACTCGAGTGCTCGTATCGATAGGCACTGAATATGCGAGAGAAGTTACATCCAGCGACCCAGAGAAGCGTTGCTTTTAATAACCATTAATTTCAATGGGGGGGGGGGGGGGGGAGGGCCGATGCCGGAGATCGCCATTACGCCGAGGGCGGCGAGAAAATAGGCTGCATCTTTCAGACTCTCGTATTTTCCTGATAGCACGGGCTGTTTGATCCGAACGATACGCGGGGGAAGGTGGGAGGAGGGGGCAACCGATCGCCGTATGTATTAATTTGCTCAAGGGGATTCCCGGTGCGCAAACTAATTTGTTTATGAGAATTGACTACCGCGGATGCGAGACATTGTGAGTGGTGCTCGCTGATAGCGTTGAGACGATCTTATCTGAAATTGATATCTGGGAGGATATCGGATGTATGGAAAATTGCGCGAGGTGAAAGGTGATGAATAGATTGTGTGTTTTTGGTATTTATGGCGTGTCCTGTTATGGAACGCTTATGGAACGCGTGTGTAAAATGGGAGTGGGGTACGTTTAATAAATTATTTAATAAGGGAGAGAGGAATTCTAATACGATAACGAATAAATGAATTTTCATGGATCAATGGATCGGAGAATTTTAATAGAATAGTGAACAAGGGAATTTTAATACGGTAATCAATGAAGAATTTCGATATAATAACGAAGACAAGAGTTTTTATGATATTCTGTGTTTACAAGGTCAGTTATTTGTTTGAAAAAGATTTCGAGTAAGAAGACAAAAAATATCCTTTGAAATCAAATATATGGAAATTTACAACGATCGAGTAATACAAAATCACAGGAAATTTCTTCAATTATACTCTCTCCACAATTCTCGCCTAATCGAGACCTGTAAAGTCCAACTTCGAGAAGACGAAGGTTTTTTACATCCAATTCCGTCAGGATATTACGCAAGTTGACACATTAAGCGTCTCCACCCTCTAAGGAAAAGATTCCGCTTCGTTGTTATTACAACACCGTTGCAGGATCGTCCAAGGGACACTTCTCAATTAAGGCTGCTTAATGTATGCATCGAGTTCGCGTCCTGTAGCCGAAGAGCGCGGTGAGGGACTCTTAGGAGGTGGTCGAGATCAGTTTGATTTAAGATGAGACGTCAAGTGTAGCAACTTCGAAGGGCGCCGCAAAATCCACGGTGTCAATTCTCAGAGCAATCTGCTGATGCAGATTAGGCGGCTGTCTATCCTTTCCTCTTCCTTCAGCTTCTGTTTGTCTCTTCCTCGACCTTCGCGTGTCGAGATTAATTGGGCCGAATTGTTCCGACGGAATTAATGTCGCGAATTCGATTCGCGGTCGACGTTCTGCAAACTAACGACCTGCCTCCGATTCAACTTTTCTATTTATTTTTCGAATCTATTACCGTGACTTTATTGACCTCGCAAACGATTTATGATTATCTTTGCTCGTTCTCTTCCGGAATCAGCGAAACCTGAATAATTCAGTGATACTCGATGCGAGTAAATGGCGCTCGTGGTGGAATTTTTACGTAGATCGACTATAGCATGGTATTTTGAAATAGGTCTATTTTAACCCTGTGTAAGTCTAGAAAATTTTGTTAGTGGTTATATAGTCGTCAAACACGGAGTAATATTGCATCGCAAAGACGGCTATACATATATTAGGTCGTCCCAAAAATTCATGCCACTTATATTTACTCAAATTAATATGTGAAACATACTCTTAAATAACCAATGGTAATTAAATTCTACGCAATTCTATGAGATGGCGTAAATTGCAACGAGTTATTCTATCTTTATATCTTCTCTATCTTTCGATCGAACGAATCAACTTAAAAATTCTCGAATGACTTCATCAGTACAAGTATAGCTACGACACTTCCGCGTAGCGCGTCACAACGACCCGTTCAAAGTTACGTTAATACAAACGCCATGTAACAGGTATATACGCAAAAGTTCCGCTATAAACGCCATGCCAATGTGTATGTATGAAAATGAGGTACAAATTCAAAGCTCCATATCTGTCGTCTTCACTGCAACGTATACCCTTACTCGAACCGAAATGGCGATATCCTTCTACCCTTTAAAGGCGCAATTCTTGACACCCTTTTCCTTTGTCCCTCCTAATCGTCACCGATCTCAAATAAAACCTTCCCGTTCAATCCCGACTGCAGATGTTTATTCAAATTCATTTTTACACATTCAGATAAAGAATTGAAATTTCAATGTAACTATGTCGTGTCTTCTAAACGGTGCAACTTGTATTTCTATATAAATATTTCATATTTATGTTTGTATTCGTGCATATCTTTATTCTTTCTCCCACATTCTCGCTTCTCACAAATGCATAAACATCCGCAGTCTACTTATAATCCTCCCGCATACGTTTACTTACTTCGATCTATACCCTAGTTTTTGATTTGTCTAAATCAAAATTGTACAAAATGATATCCCAGCGAACCGATCAAATTAAAGGATAACAAATTTTCGTGTCATATAGTACCAACAAATCCAAGTGACACATGTCTACCTACGTGTAAAATATAGCACCGCAGGACCTAATTCTTAGCCAGATCGCGCTGGGAGAATGATAAGAATCCTAGGGAGACGCGTTACGAGTTATAATCCCGCACATGTCGAGTTTTCGTGGCCCGTCGAAGCTGTGTCGAATCGCGTAATTTGAAGACTAACGACAGTTGCGGATGCAAAAGTATGCAGCCGTGGACGTAAAGGCCCGTTGGGCTCGTAACGAGCAGCGATTTGGCATGGGACGCGCGCCTCGTGAAGGGCTGCTTTCCGAGTTGCACGGGCTAACAGCGAAAGCAACCGCCTACGACGATCGGAGGGGAACTGTTATGGTCAGGATTACCCTCCCCCCGATTCAGCCGAAACTTGGGGTTCAATCCCCCTTGACCGACACACTTAGAACAACAATAACTCAGTAATCCGCACGGACCCGCGGCCAGGCGGCGATGAAAAATGTAAAAATCCGGAAAACCGCTGCCCCGTGACAGTTCAATACATTTTAAATGCGTTCCGGCGCATTTGTGGGATACGATAAGCAGCCACGATATCCGAGCCGCACGAACACCCCAATATGTCCGTTATTTATTGTCAGATTTATGGAATAAATGAGTAGCGTGCAGCCTACGTCTGGGGAATCCACGAGTGTCGGGGCCTCCCGATCCATTATTAACGCCTGCAGATGCGGACGGGGACCGTAAGTAAATGTAAATATTTTGGGTAATTTTGATACGTAGCTCGATGTTTTATATAGTTAGGTATTTGAATTTAAAGTGTAGAAATGATTTTTAACAGATTACAGATGTACGTATGTAGGTCCGCTTGAGAAATATCCATGTAAAATGTTTCCTATATTTCAGAATTCGACGATATTTAGTAACAAGAGTAAATGATACGGAAACAACCCCTCTTGGCATACACAAGCTTTCTATTTTCCTGAAAAGGACCTGATTGAAATTGTGAAACCGCCAAAAGTATCATTAAATTCCTTAACAGTTAAAAAGCACGTCCATCGGTGTAATTAAGTAATTATTTAGATCTTCGGTCTATCGTACGATACAATCAACTTTAATCACATTCTGAGATTGCACTTTTATACCTAAGAAATCTTA
The DNA here is from genome assembly GCF_026225885.1 of Hylaeus anthracinus. Lineage (NCBI taxonomy): Eukaryota > Metazoa > Arthropoda > Insecta > Hymenoptera > Colletidae > Hylaeus > Hylaeus anthracinus. The sequence goes on along the minus strand of NW_026534341.1, from coordinate 3,530,782 downwards.
TAGAGATTCCTCGGCGATTGCCACGATTAAGCCAAAGATGTAACACAGGAATCCTCTCTCTGTCCCGCTCTTTTGTAATCACGTGCAATTTGGAACATGGAAATATAGTTAGAGGGATTCTTTCTAAAAAGAGTGGCCTAACAGGGTGCGGAGTTCACGTTGGCAGCGTTGAGTGGATCCTAATAAAAGACCATAGTCGGCTTATCGAATCTCGGGTTTGCGGTGGCGGAGAGTGTTCATAGCCTGTAGCCATTTTCACCCCTCTGTCAACCTTCAACCTCCGGTCCATTATCCTAGCCTTCCGTTGGAATATTATTTACCAATAACTTTCAGCTTCTTCAGGAACGCTCGATCCTGCCGTATCACAAAACTCGATAATTTGATACTTACAAATTTCCACGTGGCGAAGTGGCTAAAAAAAATAAACTTCGCACAAATTAGTTTTACTGTTTGAAATTTTGCGTCCAAAATTAATATCGTACGAAACTGTCGTACAAAATCTGATCTTTAAACAAAAATATAAATAGAATACGCTAATCATAACCAAAAGATATACGCACTTATGCAAATAAAAATAGTAATATTATTACATTAATTAGTACAATATATTCTACATGCATTATATACATTGTTTTTTTTTCAGTCTAGTTTAAACCGTCATCTGTACAAATATTTCGTATGTCTCAATGGGCCTCCCATACAAACCAATACATTGCGATGTTTTATTTGTATACAGAGTTAAAATAATATTAATAAGTTTAAACTAGACTGAAAAAGAAAAAAAAATGTACATAATGCACGTACGGTATATCGTACTAATTACTGTAATAATATTAATATTTTGATTTGCATAAGTGCATATATCTTTTGGTTATGATTAGCATATTCTATTTATATTTTTGTTTAAAGATGAGATTTTATGCGACAGTTTTGTATAAAATCCGTAGTTTATTATTCACACAATACGGAACGCGTTAACACGTCTCAGCTGCGCGTAATGAAGTAAAAAAGTGCGCTGATGTAATAACAGGAAAAGAATGAAGCGAATGAAAGTCGTGGGTGATGATAGATCGAAACGGTGAACGACGAGAGACGAAGAAAAAAAGGGAAGGTGGGGGTTTGTGGAATGTCTTTATACGCCGCATCTCTATGAGATTCTTTCACGACACGCCGATTTAAAATGCCTTCTAAGACGCTCGTAGGGGATTGGTGGAATTGTGCCGAGCTGAATCGAACGTTGAACTCCGTACCCTCTGATGCTTCGTAAGTTGCATTCCTATTTTCCGCTTTAATAAGAGAGCCGATGCCTCGTGTCTATACTTATGCAACGAACCGTACTCGATTTGACGCCGTTAAAGGAGCAATATTCGATTTACCTCGCTCCCGCGTTAATGGAGAGATTTTTGCGCGGAAGCCTTTGAAAGCTCTCAAAGAGAGATTCATCTTGGTCTTTTCTCGACTCGATGAAATTTTTGTTACGAGCAAGTGCGTGCAAAGCGATCTAAACGAAGGACTCGAGAATATACGTTACTACAATACAAATTAAAATTCAAAACTCAACCAACATCACACTACAATAAGGGAATATCGTAACGTGAGCTACGATTACAATTTATTATAACGAAACCGAGTGCCAAGCATCAACTATCATCAAAGTATCAGAATTTTGTCATAGTCAAATGTAAAGTGACCGGTGAAATGTATGAAAAAAAGAGTTTAGAAGAAGTTCGAAGAGGTGGAGGAAGATTTAGGGTCGAAATGATTTCGCGACCCCACGGAGGACGAGCGAGAGGGGTCCAAGCCGGTCCATCGGGAAACAAAAGCGCTCGTTTGGACGCATTATAATACAACGACAGTAAACATATCCCGCAACTTAAAATCGCTGTCGACGGCTGCTCTCGCTCGCTGCTTTGCAATTCCGCTCTGCACTTAGAATTTTTACATAATCGCGTTTCAAGGCCGGATAATATTTATACGATAATTGAACCCCGCCGAGCCAAACGCGAAATCGCTGTTGTAACACGGACATGATAATGCACACGCATTATGGAAATGCATGGAACGCCGTGCGTCTGTCAAATTTCAATGTTCCTTTTTTTTTTTTAGAAATATTTAGGCACTTTCTGCGTGCCCCTGAGTACATTGGTTCTCGAAACAGAATTTTATTACTTATCAACAATCGTTCAACATTTTTTATCAATTTATTTTAGGGATCTCGAGTACTCCTTTTTTAACTGAAATTTTGGTTCTGCAATAACTCTACGTTTCTATTTATTATAAAATACACAGCTCCATGTTTAGAGTGTCATATAAGACCTGTAATCAATTGTTCTAGCTCGTATAAACCGTGGTGCCGATTCTTCTAGTATTTATTTTCGATCGACCAGCTATGCGTCGAATTATTCGGCTGGTCCTTGGTGCCCACCATGAAACACGCACCGATGACGGCGACGTGGTGTCGGTTGCGCAAGCCCACGTAAAGGATCGCGGTTCGTCCCGAGTTCTTCTTTGAACCGGGCATTATGGAGATTCATAGGAAGTATTAGGTATGCGTCGTATTATGAGCGATGCAGACGGAATTACGTGTTGCAGTCGTCGCGCGGGTCGCAGATAAAGCGCGAGGCGAGAAGTTTCGGTAATGGGGATTATTATCCACGGCGATTCGGCGACGCGTCGCAGTTTAGTCCCATTTACATTGTTAATAGAATCATTATTAGGTTATCGTGGCGATATATCCGGCTAATTGGAGACGGTGTTTCGAGCCAGGAGGAAAAATGCGCCCTGGCCCAGCACCTCCTTCGAGCGCTGGTTAACGCGCCGTCGTTCTCCATTCCGCCAGGGAATATTCGGACGTTATTATCTTTTTGATACAGGCTGCGCGAAATCATAGAGTAGTGGACCGCGCGTGTGTTTGTGTGTGCGCGCGCGCGAGGCTCGTTCTAAAAAAAGTTAATTGTCGAGTAGCGCAATAATTACTTTTGGGCTCCCCTGGTTTCGTACGCGAATCCACCGACCACGGGAGTTCCCTCGATCCTCTGGCTGGTTTCGAGACGACAGGAGTCGAGTATTGGTGGAATTTGCAGGGAAAATGTGGATAGATACATCTTTCGTTTTTTCGGGAACGATTGGGAAGGTTGAGCGAGATATTAAGGGGTTCAAAACTCGAGAGAACGAGGGCGAGTGTTTTGAGACTCGGGCGTACGAAAACTGTGATTAAAATGCTTGACATAAAATACTAATTTTATTAATCGATAGTTTTAACTTTATTTCTAAATGGCACGACTAAGCTGTGATCTTTTCTCGACGAGGAGCTGGTCCAGACTAACGGACGAACGTTATAAGGAAAAGGTAGAAAGAACTGCCAACTTATTCGAATGTATTATGTATCCAGTCGGTTGTGTTCGACGAGTATACTCGTCATGTGTAAAATTTCGTTGGTTTCACCAAACAAGTAAATATTAAAACAGTTTATATTAAAACTACGAATAACTGTATCTTCGAACTAAGTTGCAACAAACGAAGCAAGAGTTTAATTACCGCAGGAATAACGATGAAAGATCATTTACGCGAAGTACCTTTCACGATTGAATTCTAATTTTGCAACATATCGTATTCCCGTCTTATAAGGGGACGTAACATAAACGTGTAACACCCAATTACCCGGCGTCGATCGTTCCACTTTCCAAACGTGTTATCACCGTGGAAAGGTGATGGTCGCCAAAACTTATCATCCAATCGAGCCATCGCGTACACGCGCGCCTTCGCGGCGATTTGCATTTAGGTAAAAAAATCCCATCGACACCTTAAAAATTCCCATCGTCTACTCTTCATTTTCGAGCTATTCCGAGTGCACCGTGAACGCTTAAAGAGCACGCGAATTCGCGCAGCTGCGTCGCTTGAAATTTTCGTCGAAGCTATTAAACCAGGGCCCCCCCCCCCCCCCCCCCTTTAATTTCATCGCGTTAAACGTCTCGTAACAGGTCTCGATGATCTTAACGCGAACCAAAAAACAATCAACCGTTATATAACGAAATAAGAAAAGTATCATAATTAAATGCACTAAAATATTATATATTATAAGTATCGGTTACGTCGACGTTACAGGCGCAAGGAAAAAGAGAACAAGTCCCTTTTATGTCTTGGCCCTTAAGGGGGCAATATATTCTTCAGAAGTTTATTCAACGAGGAACTGTAAACGAAATGATATTTTATTTCGAATTGCTACAAGTTCGTTGTTGTTGGTGAGATGCGTTTAAATTTTCGGAATTTATCGTTAAGTAGCGCGTGTATTGTAAAGGAGTTTCCAAAGAGGCCTTGGGATTTTGTTTTTTAACAAAACACAAGTAGTATGGGATACGTCCGAGTTTTGTACTCGTACAAAGTTTAGAAAATTAAAACGAAATTCTGATGCCTCTTTTGGAAAAGCCTTTAGTTACGTTGTTGTCCAAGTAAGAACGTATTATGAAATAATAATATTCAGATTGTACTTGCATATTTATTTTGGCGAAAAGAAAGGGAAAATTTAGATACACCGGAAGGAATGCGCCTTCCTTAGGGCGAAGATAAAAATTAGAAAATATATTTGAAATATCAATGGCGCAACTATGTAGTGCATAAAGTGAAACGATTTTTATAATTTGTGAATAGACAACAGCGTACATGCACGTTACGGGGGAATTAAAAATACTCTTCCTAGAAAATAGAAAAAGCAAAAATCGATCAGACGTACGGCAACCTGATCGATCACTGATGTGTATCGTACATGGTGCCCTGTAATTCCTGGTTAAAACCAAAGCGACGCGAACATGTCGACGAATGAAAGAAATGAGCAAAAGGAGACTCCAAACCGGGGGAAGGATCGAAACCAAAAAGTGAAAGAAGCCTTGTCCAGTCACTCTAGATAAAGTAGACACACGTTGTAAAAAATATCATTACCAAGCTCGTTCTTACATACACCTCTATTAAGCCGTTAATGATGTATTTAGAATTCCACAGTTTGCCGTGGAAAATCAGTGTTTTGTAGGCTATCTAAAAAGTGGTTGGGTATATCGCTAAAACAGTAATACAAGTAAATAGTAATGGAAAGTAATATACAAAATTCTCAAAAATTTAGAACAAATCTCTATAGAATATAAACTGTTCAAATACATAATGTACTGCAACTTGCGAGTGAGGTAGACCAAGCTCGATACCTTCTATATCGCACTTCAAAGATTCACGTCAAAGCACACGACACCTTTTTACGCAAACTTCCCTTATCTTTACTTTCTTTAACACCAATTCTCGCGGTAAAGGCAATATTATTCAAGATATCCGCAAAAGACTGATTTCCTACCCCACCGACGACTGTAAAAGATACATTAACAATGGAACTCCTTGCAGAAACATTCGCATCGACGAAATAAAGGCCCACGCAGAAGAATCGGATCGATAAAAATATTTTCGGCTCCTGAGTGGCTGGACCGCTCTAGCTGGCATGCATTCCGACTAAAATCTAGCCTACCTTTCGTAAGCGTAGTGTCTCTCGTCAAATCTGTAACACATAAACAAGTCTTCGTCACTACACGGCATTATCTGGCGGTGCACGGCGCACAGGGGTCATTGGATCAGAAAGAACCAGTGTGCCCGACTCGTTTTATAAACTAGTTTCGACGAGCACTCGGCGGTGATGAAGGCGGTACGAGGAAGGGAAACGGCGGGGCCACGAGGACCAGGGAAGAAGGAAAGAAACGCAGAGGGTGGAGGACGAAGTGAAGGGTAGCTGGAAGGTGATTCAGGTGGGCAGCTTGGCGAAAGGTGGAAGGGTTTGGGGACCGAGGGGGGGAAAGAACCGCGAAGATTATTTGAGCCGGTAGACGGGTAGTTTGGTGCACATAAGTAGTTATACCTATAAGTAGACATAATCATCACCAGCGTAGGTAGGCAGACAGGTAAGGTTAATTTCCAAACCCCGTATTATGGTCCCCGAATCAACTTTTCCATAGTATAATAAGCAATTTTATGACGTGCACTCGTAATTATATTGAGATTAGATAAGACCCGGGCCCGTTTAGTTTGCGGGGCTCTTAGATCGACAGGGCATTGTCGAAGTAGACAAATTCGAGACCTGCGGAGGTGTGCGTATGTGTGCGCGTTAGTACGTTGCAACGACATGCGGGTTTTATTTTTATCGAGCCATATTTGGACCTTCGTCGGATCCTCGGCTAATCGATCCCCAGAGGTGAATCGTGAAATGTATGCATCCGTTTCAGTCGTTCGAGAACCTCCTTTGGTGTATATTTAAGTTAAATGCATCTAATTTCGATATTAACAAGTTGATCGGGGTGCTCAGAGAGGTCCTCGGCGTTTGTTTAATCTGTAATGGGGAAAATGGGAGCATTCGATGATTCGATGGTGTACTTGGTATTTTATATAGATTTTTATAATAGGTTTAGGGTTCGTTTACTATGTTGCATATGTTGATTTAAAACGGTAGTCAATACGAAGAGCTAGGTATCGACGATTTCAATTTATTTTTTGATAGAATTATTAACAGTTTGGTAAAGGTGTTATACAGACTGTTCGGTAACTGGTGGTACAAGCGAAAACGAGGCTGATTCTACGTGAAAGAATAGTGTCGAAAATATAGAATAAAAATTTTTCGCGCGAGGCTTCGTTGTCTCGTTATAACGAATTTCACTGTAGATCATTGTCTCGATTGAAGTTACGTCGATAAACACTTCTGATGATTTTTGTTTACTGAAAACAACTTCCGAGGCATTTATTTTAATATTTCAAGTTGAAGGTGCCCTCAACCGTCGTTAATATTACCCTGACCCATACAGGGGTTAAAATATGTCATACGTTTATTTAAGTTTCAATTCTTGTTCTGTCTCTGCGAGAATATGAATTTGTATAAACGCTTGCGGTACATTGCGATACATTGATTAACTCGCGTTGCTCGTAAATAACGTTCGAAAAATGCGTCTATTTCGATATCGTCGCTGCGACCAGCCTCCGTAAAACGAGCCCGGCCGATCAATTTGCAAATTCTACAAATCCGTGATCGTTGTGTGGTAATCGATGCCGAAAGCAAGTGTACCGTCCGGGCGTGCAACAACTTTTTGCCGAAACGAAACCCAGTTTCACGACAAACAAGCACCGCGACACGGTGCATTTACAATGCTATTTTTCTCCTAAATGGAACTTCTTCTGATATCGCGATCGAGAAGTCAGCTTTGCGGCCGTTTTTCCGATCCCATCGAGCGAAGCGGCCCCGCGGACCGGAATGTCGACCGATCCGATAAAAACCGAATCAAATATCTACCGTTCAGGCTGGACCATCGTCGACTAATGAAAATACCCATTGTTGCTCCGTGGGTTTTGCGTCAAGAAATTTTGCGGCCGCCAGTGTCCCTGCCTCGTGCGGCATTTCACTGCCCGGACGTATTAGGCCGAACACGTAATTACTGCGTTTCTTTCCGCGAGTTTCACCCTTCGTTGTCCCCCCGCCCCTCCCCCCGCCCACGGTGTACTTTTCCTATTTCGGCTCGAGCCGTCTCCATCGAGGCGGCAAAAAAATTGATGCACGTCCGACGGCTGTGATTTTCTGCTGCATACGCGGACGAATGCGCGTCTGATAACCGACGAATCTTTATTTATCCGATTGTTGCATGAAGTATATTCTTCCAATAGTTATGATTTTATGGTTTTAGTTAAAAACAGGGAACGTTTCGGTAGCTGTAGGTTCGTCTAGGAATATTTTCAAGCATATTTGCAAACAATATTAACACAATGCAGGAGTCATGTAAGACGATGATAAGAAGAATGGAAGTAAGCTAGTAATAAGTTACACGCTCGAAATAAATGAACGAACGAATGAATGAATGAATGACAATTTTCACCAGTAATTAATTTAATTACTTTAATATGGCATTCGAGTGATTCGTTTGCGCAAGTGTTACGGAATGACCCGGCCATCTAAGAGCCAGGCGTTATCTCGATAGTCGGTCAATTTACACGGCATTAGGGTCTGCGTAAATAGCAGCACGACTGATTTAATTTCCCGTAATGGCAATTGACTGCGAGCGTCGAGGTTCTTGCCGTTCCCAACGGAGAACGCTATTCCTTTTTTTTCCGCGTCGGAAAGAGGATCCACCGGAGTAGAAAATATCTTTGCAAACGAGAAAAATATTCTGAACCGCTTCTAAGATAAATGCGAATGGTTTAAGTTTACGATGCGAAAGAAACAAACGATTCGGTAGTTTCGATTGCAAAGTTTCATCGGAACTTGTAATTTATTTCGAAAGAGTTTTTTGATAGACATTAGCTCTATGGAAAGACGTAGTACTGAAAATTAATTGTTATCGCGAATCTCTCCCCCGAAAAATGTTTCCTGTAGCATTGTATGCTCGCAATTTTACTCAATTGGCTGGGTAAGTCGGGAACAATAGGACAAGATGACTGTTTGCTACGATCACAGACAAAGTGGGTTGCGCAATCGTAGTTGCTACATTTCTTTTGCCACCAGTTGTTGTATACAATAGTTAACAATGCGGTGTATTATACTGCAGTCTTACCTGTGGATCACGCAAAAATCATAGATGTTAAATCGTGAATGGACTGTTGGCAGACGCGATACACGCAAGGAAATCTATAATAAACTATTTGGTAACTTTCTTGACTGGTACATAAACGTAAGGTTGTCAGGAAAAATGAAAAGGTTAGAATCTATTAAAATTCATATCATTAATTCGTCTCGTAATCGATATTCACAAAATTCCTCGAAGTGAGTCACATGGTCGATCTTGGTGAATTTAATGTCGTGAGAGCTATTGATCCAACGATTCGATAAATCAATGAATAAAACAATTCTTTGACCAGAAGAAAGTTACAATTTATTAAAACTTCTAGAATTAATTCAACTAGTAACCAACATTCACGCGACTCCACGAACCGAGGCGGATGGTCATTCTTGAAGGACCTAGCATCGCGAGAGCTATTGACCTCCAAAAGGAGCGTTGGTTGAAGGCGAGGGTCGATACCGCGACGGAAGAACGTGAAAACAATTCGAATCGCGACCGGTGCATTCATTTCAGATCGGTTTTGGAACGGTTTCTCCCTGATCCGCATTTAAGTTAGCCTCACGTTCGGCCGCAGCACGTGATCCAGCTGCTCGAGAGGAATCCCACGTATCCGTGACGTCACTCTATCTCCACCGCGAGCAAGCCCCGACGCCGATACCAGCGCGAGACTTCTGTCTAGTCACTGACTTATTAGGAATTCCGCTCGACCCGCGTGCAGAAATTCGGCTGCGCCACGTGCATTCGCCGGACGCACGTTCTTATAATCTGCGAGACGTCGCTGGACTGCTTAAAACGTGGCCCTTCACCCCTGGGTGCGTCCATTGATTCCCTGGAAAGTCCCTCGATCAGGTTAATTCAAGTTGGCTCGAGCGGGGGACGGCACGGTACTGTGCGTGCGCGAGAAGCTTGCACTTGGAGTCGAGACGGTTGCATTCGTTCAGGGGCAATTTTGTCAGGCGTGAAGAATATACGCAGGACACGTGCTTCTTTGGAGGTCGATAGCTCTTATTATGCTGGGTCCTTTGAAGATGACGCGGTTCGTCTCGTGGAGTTTCGAAGACGTTCGTTGTCAGGTAAATTAAAGATAGGAATTTTAATCTATTCTACCCTTCTTTGGTAGATTAAACTAAATATAGAGGGTGTCCCAAAAGTCGGGGAGGAGCCGGAAATAGGGGGTAGCTGAGACGATTCTGAACAACAATTTCCTTTGCAAAAATGTCAGATGGGGCTTCGTTAAGGAGATATTAAGCGAAAACCGCGACCAATCAGAGCGCGCGTAGACCGTTGGAGCGGCCGCGGTAGCGAAGGCTACGCGCTGAGCGGCCGCGTCCAATGTCCTTCGATGCACGTCGAGTCACTTGTTCGCGTACGAGAGCGGCTACCTAGCGCGTATCCACCGCTACCGCGGCCGCTCCAACGGTCTACGCGCGCTCTGATTGGTCGCGGTTTTCGCTTAATATCTCCTTAACGAAGCCCCATCCGACATTTTTGCAAAGGAAATTGTTGTTCAGAATCGTCTCAGCTACCCCCCATTTCCGGCTCCTCCCCGACTTTTGGGACACCCTGTATTTATTGGTAGCGCATTTATTTATCGACATTATCATGAAGCTATTTCTGGAAAGAGATTTATTTCGGTAATGTTACTGAAAATGGACAAAAAATCGTACAAGAATCTACGATACCAACATTGGTAGATTCTTTTAAAGAGATAATGGTAGAAAATTGTTTTGAACGCATAGGTACACATACTGCACCAGTGAACTTGAATGAAATATGTGGAATTACGCCTTATTCGGCCAATAGCAAATGATCTAATGTTGGTTAATCATGAAATTCGTAAAATATTCTTGAACAAATTACTTTTTTCTATATAATTTTATCTCGTACTGAATTTTCACCAATACAAACCACAGTCTTTTATAAACATTGTATCACCGATTCGACCACTATTACGATGCCAAGAAACTGTTATAAAAATTACTACTAATTGACCTACTGTATTTTACACGTAATCTTGTTAATAACTTAATGTCCCGCACAATCGTTATCCAGTTTCCCATTTCGATTTATCGAATTAAAATTGTTTCATGATTCGAAAGAAACTCCCAGCGAGAGATTTAGTTCCGACGCGATTGTTAAGCTAAATAACTCGATAAATATCTGCAATTTTCGTTAAATATATTTTCACTAAACAAATATATTCAGTCGATATCTCCGAATCCTCCTTCGAAAGGCATCTCGTCCCCCGCAACGTTACTTTCGAGGTACGCGGTACGTTTTTGCCGCAAACGATCAGCAGCCCGCATCATTGCTATTAATCACTACATTATCATTTAATTGATACTCTCGCGGCAATACATAATACCCCAAAAATATGCGGAGACCGCGAGCAGACGCGTATTCCACTCGAACACCGAAGCAACTTTTTAGCTCTTAAATCATGTCAGATAATAAGTCTCCGCGAGTGTCCTAACGTACGGGCGTGATAATTCACGATGATAGATATCGTAGCCGAATATTCGCATAATCCTTTCTTTATATTGGTCGATCAAGGGAAAAAGATTTGTGGAGAAGCTTCGGCACCCCGTGGCTACGCGCATCGCTCGCTTGCTAGCCCTCTAAATCTCCCCGCCATTTTGGTCCACATTCGCTAATCGAAACGGGCACACAATCATTTCTAGCATAGGGATTTTTATTTCTAGCTTCGAAATTCGCAGATGTCCCATCGAGTGATCGTATTGGCCACTTCGATATTATAGATCGAAAGCATCTAAATCGGTGTTTCCCAAACGTGGGGTCCGCTGCCCACGAAGGAGCAGTTCTGCGAAAACTTCGATTGAATATCGAAATTTTGAGAAATCCTTCGAGGTACGTTTAAACATCGCTGCACATATTGAAATTTGCACAAAATCTGAGAGCAGCTCCGTGGAATGACCCCGCAGAGATCTCTAAAAACGATCTTAAGTTTGATCTAAATGAAAGCAGCGTCCAATAAGACAAAAATCAGCCATCAATTCGTCCAGCATCCAAGCCTGACTCGAGCACGCCACAGTGGGACCATAAATCGATCCAAGGCATCGAAACACGGACACGTGTCTCGGACTAATGCGACTAATCACCGATAGAGGAACACGGGGTCCGTAAAGATCCCGCAGTTCGCGGAGAAAAAGCGGCGAAAGAAACCAGAGAGAAGAAAGAGGCGAGGACGTCGGACCGCGAGGGCACACGAGCTACAGTACTTAAGAGAGAAGAATGCGCGGTATAGATCACCAGGCTGGAGCGTAACGCGGGATTGGTTACGGTAGGCGAGAGCGTAGAAACTCGCATTGTGGAGGTTTCATAAGACGGGAGGAAATCGCGCGACAATAGAGAGGCCGCTTGACGGAACGGGTTGGACGAAGAAGAGGTGTCCCGGCATAAGAAAAGTCCGGTAGGACTCTCGGAGAAGAGCCGATGGCAGACACCGAGGCCTCGACGAACCGGGGAAAAATCCTCCTCGTCATTGTTTCGCTCGTTTCTCTTCCTTTCAGCGTTATTTATCGGCCGGTTGAATATTCAGCCAGCGGGACAAAACCGTCGGGGACAATCAGGGGACATAGGTAGACGGTCCGCAGCGGCAGGAGAGTGCCACTTTACTGAAACAGCGCGCCACAGCTCCGACTCGGATGCCCTGGGACGTCGCCGCGTGGATATTGTTGGACGTCCGACGTTGGATGCGGCCGCAACCGTCAACGCGAGTACAATGCCGCAAGAACGACGGAATGCATTAATATTAATAGTGGCACCGAACGCGGAGTCCCCCGTAACGGTCGCGAGTCAGGTGAGCCGCGAGCCGTGCTTCCAGCGCCGAAATCTCCACAGTTGCCTTCGAGCAGCCTCCTTCGACCTATCTGGAATAGATCCAAAGGAATCGACTCGAGACAGGAAATTGAAGCAATGCAACACATTTTTGATAAGCAACTACAAAATAGCTTGCGAATATTGGACGAAGTCAAGGTCGAATGATTTTCTGCGAGAATTAACGTGCGAAGGAGAATTTTACGATTGGCCCTGCAAATATTACCGTAATTCTTTTCCGATTTCTGACGTATACACAAGCTATCTACGAACCAAGATCTAGCGATACGCTAGCTACGGTCTCCATCACAAATTTCAACCCCCAAGCTTAGATTCTATCGATTCCTAACAAATACGCAAGCTTTTTACGACCCAAAATTTACTAATACACCAGCGAAGGTCGCCATTACAAAAACTTTCACAAGTTTAGGTGTGTCCCTCGCCATCCTCGGTCTAAATTACCAAAGAACCTCTGAGTGGCCCGTCATCGAGGCGTCAATTGCGAGCATTCTTCGGCCGTAATAAGTTTCTGACCCAAATTGTCGTACTTCCACGGCCGCGAGGAATCCAGCAGGCCGCTTGTTAGGTTGGCAGCACGAGCAGAGGCACATACTTGCCATTCGATAAGGTTGTCGCCTGGAGCATTGGTTACGCCTCCGAGGTCGCCACCCGTTAACGCCCACGTAGGTAGCTTTCCTTTATCATCGCACCTTCACGGTTGCTCGTCGTTACGGCGCGTTACACGAACCTCCGCAGTTTAACAGTTAAACCTGTACCTGCCACGGACACCTCCGCCTCTGCTACGTGGGAAACGTCCAATCGCTTCACCGGGATATTTTAATTCGGGCCTGACGAAAGCTGCGGAACCGGAATCAGGATCAGCCAACCGAGCCAACTGTTCCTCTGGCTACTGTTTGACAGGACGATTCGCTGGAGCTTGCCTTCCGATATCCTAGAGATCGGAAGAGATTAGCCGTTCTTCTTCGTACGCTTCGTGCTACCCAAACCTCGGGTCTGATTCAGAGCAGATCTACGAGTGGCTCGGTCTCTCGTTACTTTTCAAATCCTAAGAATGTGGACTTTTATAAGAACTTCGTAGTAATATATTATAAATGGTAGTTGTAGAAGAAGTAGAAGTTGTAGCGATTGCAGAAGAATAATTGGAGACCTACGAGTAACTTAGACTCTTGCTGCTTATCAAAATCCTGAAAACGTTGACTACCATAGGAACTCGATAGTAACATCACTGGTACTTTTCGATTGCAGGAAATTTGCTAGGTTGCTACGTCGGTGTAACGGATGGGACCATCAGCAATTTAGGACAAAACGTTTTTTTACTTGGAAGCTTACTTACAAATCTTCTTCGTACGAAACATTCACGAGTCAGAAATCATCATGATCGAATCCTGTTAAATTCCGTCAGTGAATTTTAATATTTTTTGAATGTTTTCATTCTAACAGTAAAAACTTGAAAAAAGTAATGGATACGAAATTGGCGTTGATAAATTTTGATATTAATAACTGAGTCATTCGTTGCTATAACAGAGATTGCCAATTGGCCGATAGTCATTGGTTGTTGCTCGCGTTTGAATCTCCAGACGCGACGTTTTAATCTCATCAGACAGTGTTCAGATTCCTGACAGCGTGGTCTTCGGTAAGCCAGCATACCTGACTAGAATGTTTGTTTTTCATGGCGACATAACTCCTCACCTGTCGCGACTCGGTTCTATTGCATTAATTTGTAATAGAGGTATCGTAGTTGTGTCATCGCGCGACAGTGTCTCGCGAAGCAGCTACAACTTCGTTATCCAACGACGTAATACTGTACAAGGGCAACGTCCACGCACCGCACAGACTCATGAAGCAGCTTAATTGTCGAACGGCCAGCGTATCTTTACTATACCTCTGTGCTTAGAAGTGAAACGATATCGACGTAGCGGGCGCAAGCTGAAGCAATTTGTCCCCTATTTGTTTTTAGTACGACTTCTTCGATTCGAAACATTTCTTGGAAATTTTCTTTTTTATTTTAAAAGTAGGGCTTTGAGAAAATGAATGACGTCGATTATTTGTTTACGGGGAGTTCGAGAAGTAGCGGAAACCAGGAACGAAAAGCGAAACTGAAGTCTATGTTTATTATTGTATGGCGGATTGGAGCAGACGAGAAAGTCTAAATATTTAAGTTTTTGTTTTAAGTTTTAATCCTTCCTAGCTAATTTCGCATTATTTCATACTCAAACTCAAGAGAACCATGAATAGATTGGTTCATACAGATCTGCTTCGATTTATTTTACCAATAAATAACGAGAACGCGAAACTCTTGAGCGAGCATCATCAATTCGTCACACGGTCGAAAACACCGTCAGAATTTTAAACTACGAAAGATGAAGAACGACAGATCTTGTACAATCTGAAAAGATTGTTATAAGGAACGCGAGAATAATTTTACAGGGGAAGAGACCGTGGAAATTTTGACGAAATCTTCCCAAAGATAAGAGGAACCGCGGTGTCCTTCTGGCTCCGACTATACAACAATACAGGCTGATGAATTATTGTCAACTTCAGAATGGGTTAGGACTTTCCGCAGAAATTTTATATATATCTACAAGGCGGCATCTTCATAACGCGAGCAAAGGTTTTGATAGTCTTGTAGGTTCAGTCCTGAAGAACGTGGCGAGATGGAGAATAAGATACAGTGTGGCAGATGCTTTGTTGCGCACCGTGCCATAGGCGCATGAGTCACGGTTGTATTAATTAAACAAAAACGTTGACGCATAATTCTTTCTTGGGAGCACGCCATTGTTGTATACGATTTTTAATCAATCATTAACTTCGCGAGTGCGATACAAACTTCCGTCAAGGCTAAAGATGACATTAGTAATTGGCCAATTTAAATGTGAAATTATTCGAGGGTTTCATTGTCGTTCGCTACGTTAAACTACATTTATTTTAAGTGTATCTCTTGTACATTTTTTCTTCTATCAAAATCAGAAGGATTATATCTGAAATGAGAAATTTTTGTGTCAATGACTCGAAATAGACAGCATTAGACTGCATTTATTATATTTAATTAAGAATATTTCAAACAGCTTTTTCTTTCTATAGAAAATAGAAAATAGAAAATAGAATTCGGCCAAACATGAGATCCTCGCATTTCGTTTCGTCATTAATTTAAATTACACGATAACCTCTACAAATATTACCGTAGGTCTAATCTACCCCACATGCGTTTAACTCACAAAATTACCATACCCTCGTACCCTCTCGTATCTTTCGCATCTAACACTGGCAATCAGAGTCTATCCTTTGCAACCTGTTTCTCGAGTCGTGCAACGATTCTGTTTACGTATGTACCGTTGAACACAAAATAATATGTTACGGTACTGCTTAGAATTTTTCTTCTCTTAATTCCCAAAGGAGCCTCCGTTTTTAAACGTTCGCACCAGAACGTGTCCTTAATTGCTGCGCGAAGGAACGAGTTCTTAGAAAGAAAAGGGACCGCAGGACTAGACAAAGAGCGGGACGGTTAGTTGTGTGCGCAGAGCCCAGGGAGAAATAACGCAGCTCGTGAAATGGCTTAGGAAAGCTGATCTGAAGTCGGATCGGGCCACTGCGAAGGTTCGAGTCTCGCTGGTCGGTTGACCTCGTCGGGTAATAAGAATAAATGTGATTCTATTACGGGTTCAATTGTTACGGCGGTGGATAGGCTCTCCTCGATGCCGAACGAGGGGTAGATGATCGCGGCAGATAAGGAGAGGCCAGGATCATTTCACCTGGACCTCCTGACGCTTTTCTCGGCGCGATAGTAGACGATATCGATATTCCTACGGGCTCGCCGATTGTTTGCGAGATTGTTCCCCGGTCATTGTCGGAATCGTGTCCGATCGTTGGGCTAATCAAATTTGCATCGTCCGTCGAACGCGATCATCATCTCACTGACGCGACGTTTAACCTATCATCTGGCTACTTCAGGGGGAAGAAGGTAATCGCTGGTGAGAGCATTCCAACGGTACGTGCAAACAGTTTCTCGAGGAGAGTTTCATTAGAAACATTCAGCAATTTCTTTTCAATGCTTTATGGGTATTTGGGAATTAGATTTGTAGTTCTTTTGTTTAGGAATTAATCTTTGGCGCTGGAGGAGAACTCTTATTTGTCTGTGATGACGTTTCAATTGACCCTTTCAGGCCTGAATTATTTCTTTTCTCGTACTGATGTAATTTAATTTTTAGGGTTAACTTGGACTAAAATTAAAAAAATTAAAAAAAAGAAATCTCTTATAGCGTAGTTTCCGAGTTGGTCTTTCTTCGTGCGCACGAATAAGGATATTCGTCCTGAATGTTAGTGTCGGTGATTTTTAAATTTGTGTCCTCAATTGTGGACGTCGGGTCTGAAGGGATTAATGTGTTAGGTCTTTCCAAGCTTGGAAATTATATATGTGAGAAACGATGAAAATTATTTTTATTAAAATCGAGTAATCGAAATTTTAGTAACTATTCGTACAGGTCAGAAGAAATTGTTTATTAAAACATTTCCTATCAAAGCATTGTCTATCAAACATTTCATCTTGAAAGGGACTAACACGTTTACTCAAACGTTGGAGTGATTAAAGAATACTTTCACAAACATATTTACTAATACTATTACTAGCTTGAAAAATAAAGGAAGGTTGTTCGTTCCGTGTAGCTTGAAGTACTATATTGGGGTAGCTCGAATAAATTCGATCCATCGAAACAATGGGAGCACAACTCGAATTGAAAGAACGAAATGGAGCAGAAGATAGTGTCTCTCGTATACTTGAAATGTGCTTACAAATAGGAATTATCCGGCACTGTTTCGAATAAAAACAAATGCACACACTTAATTCGAGTAGAAAGAAATGTTTCGTTAAATTCGTTATTAACATTCATTTTTGTTATGTAGCACTAGCTACTTACATTTTAGTGAATATGCTTGTTCGTAAGGGACAGCGTTGTTAATACTTAAATTCGTGCTCAAGAATATTAACGAAGTGACAAATATTTCACGAATTTGTATCATTCGAAACACCGCCAGAGCAGAGTTCACAAGACGACTTAATCTCTATACCTTAGAGACAAACTATATCAAATAGAAATTTTTGGATACTTTATACTAAAGTATATCACTTAATCATTGTCAACTAACAGTACACTTGCCCTCGCAGTTAAATATATTAAATTTCTAAGATTAACACTCAACATAGTTTGCCTTCGAGGCGCAGAATTATACAAAGTTTACTCAACATCGTGAACGTACTCACCGTGCGTTGACAGAGGTAGGATTCTCAACGTCGTCCATGGACGGTTTCCTAGAATGAAACCACGAATGAAATTCGTTATTGTTCGCTGGCAGCTGCATAATCGCGGGATATTTATACGTGTTGTATAAATTTGGCGATTGCCACATTCTGCTGTACATTTGCGCGTCCATCACACTTATTTCTCAGTTCCGACCGTTCGGTTTCTCGTTCGTTCCCGAACAAACCCGCGGATTCTCACATTTGTTATTCGATCGCAATCGAATCTGTGTCAATTCTGTGCGACATTTTTCCGATCACTGCAGGTGTATCAGTGTAAAATTACTGCGAGTGTATCAATAAACCGTCGCTACGAAAAACTACCCCTCTAACGATACGATCGTGTCGCACCGTCTGTTTTGAAAAAGACAATCAGGAACTTGTTCCGTCACGTAGTTGTGACTATTAAAAGGCTGTCGAAGAGTTTCCTAGATTCACAATTCAAACAAATCTTCACTCCAAAGTGGAAGACCAATCTTCCATTAATGCACCTCTTGTCGCGCCTTCTACTCCGAACGACAAAACCAGAAACCAATTCTATCACTAATCTTTAACATTTTGAAAATCACTGTATCACTATCTCTAACGTTTCATCCCAAAAGACTATCGATGTCTCTCTTTGATGCACAGTCCAAACAGATCATCCAACCAAACTGAAAGGACTCTCTCCCATCGATATTCTTCGTGCCACAGCGTCTATCTCTAACTCGTTCTGTCGCGATTCACGGGCACCAAAACGTCAACTGTTTCGTTGTCCGGAACTTTTCCTTCGAGCACGACGAATCCACCGACACGTGGTCGAGGAACGAGGACGGCGGAGGCACAGCCCCCGTGGCGGATGAAGAGTATCAGAAAGGGAGGAAGAAGAGGACACGAGGCAGCTCGCGACTTTTGACAGGCGCAACACGCACGCGGTCTGAGGGCGTGTGCATAAGTGTCATCGAGTGGAGGCGCGTGGCAGCCTCATGCTCGAGCTGGCCGCGACCATCCCCGTCAAATATCATCCCCACCAAACTAGATGCGCGCGCGTCCCACGGGCGAGTTTCGCGCGGCACGCTTCCTACCCTCCACGAGCGGGGCTGTTCAACCCCTCGACCAGCGTCGCTTTCACGGGCTTTAGAGAGAACGCGTTTCGTTCTTAATTGTGAGTAACGTGGCACTCCTGAGTTCGAGGGTAGAAGGTTGATGGTTGAGGGTTGTTTCGGACGTGGAACGCTGGGTCAGTTTGGTAGGTCGTGGTTTTTCGTTGAGTAGATGTCTAGGAATTTTTAGAGAATCGATAGATTCAGGTTTGATATCTGAATAATTATGTACGTAGTTGTCGAGGGTTTGGGGGAAAAAGGGTTGCGTTGAAGAGCGAGACGAGTGAGACAGGTGTTCTGCGGTCTGTCTCAAAGTGGACATTTTGTAAAATGGAATTTCGAAATTAAAAAGATTTATTTTGAGAATGAGGAGGTTTACTAGAACATTCGCTTTTAACGGAACCAAAGTATCGATTTTATTTTCTTTAAAGTCCGCGTTCGTAAATAGTGTGGTTAGTATAACAGTTTTTACGCGAAAATTGCACATGAAATATTCAAATATATTGAAGTATTCAAAGAAACATAACGAAAGATCGAACTTTTTGTGTCAATGGTCTCCGATCATGGTTTTTTGATCGAGGCACGCAAACAGTCGGTACTACATCTTCATTTGCCTGAGATCAGAAGGGCTACGATGGCAATAAAACGTCCTATCTCGATGGCGGATTGTGTATCTGCCTCTGTGGTACAACGTTGCCCTTATTTCGAACTGAAAGTCCCACTCCACGTCGGCGGGGGGGATCATCGATTAAAACCGTATTGGATTATATTCTTAGGGCGTATTGACACTGGCAAATTTATACGGCAGAGAAACGTATCTTCATCGTCCAAGACCTTACGATAGAAGAACTAAACAAATTTTTTAGGACATTAAGAATGTGACAATTTAAAACTGTTTCAAAACAGATTTCTTATTTCTGAATCATACAGATTCTTCAGTTCAACAACAAGAAGTTCTCTGATTGTTGTATATTATCATTATACATATTTTATGAAAACCCAAGGTGAGGATTTGTTTAGATTTAACAATCCTGTTCATACGCGAGTACGAACGATCATATCAAGTTTCTGGTTTTTATATATTTCCTTCTACCGTTTCTTTTCCAAAAGGATCCAACACACTTGGCATACTTGGCACAAACGTTCAAACGAAAGACTTTCCAAAGGGGCATGTAGGATTTTTTTAAAAAACATAAATGCTACGCGATGTATCTGATTTTTTCATTTTAAACACTACTACACAGATTAAATTGTTACACGTGATTAAATTTGATCGTTATTGTTAGTGCCACTGTGTTTACACGGTATTAATTGTTTTGTGTATTCCATGTGGCAAACTTTCACTGATCCAATAGCGAAGCGTGGATAGATAGCGTCCCATTAGCAAACGAGCGATACTTTTCCTGCGAAAGAAAAAGTGACGCGTAGCCTGGTTACGCTACATTTTGTAACGCCTTAACTGGTAACTAGTCCGGTTAGTAGGCATCTAAAGAGCAGTTGAAGCCTAACCGCTTTGACTTCCTTTTACGAAGACGTTTCCTATGCTGCACGATTACAACACGATGATGCTCATTGCCACCGACGTACTTGTGGCATAAGTGCTAATGAGCGGATTCCTTTATTCATTTTGTATCGCTCCCGTTTCTGTGAATCGTTTATGCTCGGACGTTAATCGTTCCCTCGAACGAAGTCTGATCCTTATCGGTGCTAGTCATTATCGAATTAAAGTTTTCTTACCTAGCGAATCAACATTACTTTATCTTTGTACAGCGTAAGTTACTGGAAATAACAAATCCTGTTCTTGCAAATTTTCTTCTTAAATAAAGATGTTCTTTTTGTACATACTTTAGAAATTGCAAAATTTAACATCGTTTAGTGTCTTACTATTTTGGTATTTTTATGTAATAAATATAACTAAATATAACTATGAATATAAAAGCACAATTATATGTTTATATCATTTGGTGAATGGTTGAAAAGAGATATTAGAAAAGTAACAGCCTACAGAGTTGTACCTTGAACTCCGAGAACACGAATTAAAAAAACACAATGATTCTCAATTAATAAAATAAACACTAAACGATATTATGTCGGTAATATCGTCAAATATTTTAACAGAAAGTTTAGATGTAAAAATATGTATAAAAATTTCGCGTTAGTTTGCATCGTACAGAAATCAATTAATATTAAACATAAATACGTAACAATATAGCAAAACTTTAATAGATTGTCGTCAATGAAGTTCTAAATTACATTAACTGGTAATCACCTGAGATATTTACGTCCGCAAAAGCGATATTCACAAGAAACGTCTGTTTCTCGCGCATAATTAGCAAAATAATCAATTAAGATACATATCGCAGCGACCTTTGTAAACGTAATATACACGTTCCGTTTTTCTATCGTGTACGA
This sequence comes from Hylaeus anthracinus, assembly GCF_026225885.1. Lineage (NCBI taxonomy): Eukaryota > Metazoa > Arthropoda > Insecta > Hymenoptera > Colletidae > Hylaeus > Hylaeus anthracinus. Next base: position 3,509,576 of record NW_026534341.1, on the reverse strand, counting down.
CGTTATATGATACTAACCGTTGCTCATAATTGCCAATATACGCTCGCGTTAACAACTGTTTTTGTAATTATAGAACGGCAGCGGATACATTAGCAAAAATAATAGAACAGAAAAACGTAGAGCGTCGAACAAGTTACTCTGAATCGATTAACGCAAACGAGTAATAACAGGTTCGTCACGTGAACGACATAATTACCTTTCGCTCATTCCACGTCGAGCCGAAGGAGATGTAACCCATTACTCTTAGACATTTAACGCGTACCGTCTTATTAGAATATTAATCGAGGATATCCAGTTTTAGCCAGCATTGCTTGAAAGTGTCCTATCGAAATTTGTTCGAAACTAAATTTTACATCGAGTTGAATAGTGTGTAACGTTCTAGGTAAAGAAACATTGCTTTAAATTGTCTGGCATTTATCGGATACGTATGAAAATTTCCTGTAGGATTCAAAGAGTTAGTAATAGACTAACAAGGCTTGTAAGCCTGACACCGTGTACCGAGCCTATCTCGCTCTCTGTAAGCTCAATTGACACTGGACTCCCAAGCTCTTTCCTAACCCACGAAACATCTAAAAACCATACATTCCCTCGAACTTCAACAGTAGAGCATCTCCGTATAAATAAACGCACCACGAGTCTAATTCGCCGTTTCGTCCAAAACTACCCAATAAAACGCTCCCGAATGACAGAACTCGGAGCCCCGTTGAACCCGACAGGCCATCGACACCTCGAACAACCCTCCGCAGACGCGCGATCGTCGTCTCATCCGCAACCCCCGAGAATCAGCCGCGAGAACCAAAGACTCCGGCGCGAAGAGTGCCATAAAAATGGATCCGAAGCGGATCGGTTCGCCAGATAAAAACGGCTCGCGGGGTTCAAGAGGGAAGCATTCGTCGCGGTGGCGGTGGCGGTGGCGGGGAGGGGAGGACGCAAGAAAAAGAAGGCTTAGCCGAGGCGAGGGTTTCAGCTGAGGGCAGAAGTAAGTATACCGATACCAAATTAAATGATAGGACGGCGTGCGCGCCGCTACCGGAGACTTGTCCTCATTCCAGCGCCATTTTCGGAAAACAGCATTTCATTGCCGCTCAGACTGACATAAAAAAAAAAAAAAAAGAAAAAAGAGAGAGAATGAAAAGGAAAGAAAAGCCCTTGATGCAGGAACGTACATAATCGCGGACAATGCGACACGTACACGGTCGGGTAGTTGGGCAAAAAGTTATTTGTCAATTGATACACGCGTACCCATTTGCCATGAATACACGTAGAACGCGCGCGACGTAAGCGGGGTAGTTTTACTCTGATAAAAGCTTTTTCACAGGAAGCTCGACGGGAGCACGAGTCAGACACGTCGTATAGAAGCGCGTGGGCGACTTTAAATCTGACTACGAAACGTAAAATCCCATGATAAATAACAAATCAAATGTCGAGGACGTTTTCGCTCGAGTTAGTCCTTGCTGCAACAGTTCGGTACAACGCCAAGGCTCTACCTGGCGAACCCAGTCTAACCTGGATCTAAGAACGGAACACCAATCATAAGAGAATTTTTACGCGATCGTGAAAAACCTTTGATGAACCCGAGAGGATCGGCGAATTGTTTCTAGAAGCACGGTCGCCACGACACGGAATGCTTTGACTCGATCCGATGGCCGTTCGTGATCGCAGAGGACGCGGATCTCGAAGCTGCGTCGTCAGGTCGATCCGTGCCGTCGATTCGCCACGCATTTTTAACAACGCGAGGCACAAAGCGATCGAAATTGGCTTCACCGCGATACGCGTGTCCCCCGTGGACGTTCTTACGTTAGCCTCGCGTTTCATTTGCGCGTTTTGGATCTCATCGACCCCCGCGAAATTCACAACCGCCTGCTTGGCAACTTCTGAGTGGTTGCGACACTGGATACGACAATATGACGATATGACTCCGACAGTTTTCATGTTTTTTTAAGCATCTTCCTTAGAAGTTGTAAAGATCGTGTACGAAGCACGTGACTTGCGAAACTGGAAGAAAAGCGCATTAATATTAATTCTAAGATCCAGAGAACAGAAACATTCGTATGCTTTTTATTCATATATCAGCGAATAATAGTTTAATAAAATCGATAGAAAATCCATAAGTTCCCTTTTATCGGAGGTATCTGTAGAAAGGCGAAGCTAGAAAATTACTAATACAAGGAACAATCGACAAATCGCACTTTCGGTTAATACAACATTTAACGTGTCTCTAAATTTTCCTTTTCCCGAAGTAGTTTTTGGAAGTAGTCCGTACGAAGATGTAGTACGAGAATCATTGTTACAAGAAGCAATACAAAAATCACACTTTTAGTTGATACGAAATTCGATGTACCTCTAAGTTCTTCTTTATCGAAGTAACTTTATGGGAAGACGAAGCTCGAGATTCATAATTACAAGAAGTTAAAATATCGCACTTTCACTCGATACGAAACGTACTGGATCAGCAGCATTCGACACGGCAATCGAAAATTCAGTTCACCATTCAAATTCAGGTTCCACATTGTCGCACACAATGCTCCAAAAACGATAACCCCCTCTCGCGAGGCGTATCGCGTTTTCCATTAAAGGAGAGGCGCAAGAAGAGCGACGAGCCGCGCGCGCGATTATATTAATTAGTGAATACCGTGAACCGGCCGAAAAGAAAATCGCCGCGGAGCGAATATATCGACTACGCGACGAAAAAACCGGGAATGCAAAAGCCGGAGGTAAGGGAAGGCGGTTTGGCACATTTTTTGAATCGCAGGAATGCCGATACAAGCTATTAGAGGGAGACGCGAGCTTCTTACGCGGAATCGTTAACCTCGACGGCAGCCAATGACGGTAAAAGACGTCGCGGACGAGGTCTGAATTAATGAACGAACGGATGTAAAACTAGCGCGCGGCTAACTGTCGGAAGAAACGGAAAGTGAAGGAAACAATGCCCGTCGCGATATTTTCACGGCTACGACTACGACACGCAAAGTATAAGTCGTTCTTTCGTGGTTTTTGGTGTAGCAGGTGGATCGTGGTATACCTTTCCTTCAAGATAATCCCATAGGAAATGATCGCGTGGTGTTAAAAACGAAATTATCCATGGGCATAAACATGAAAAATCAGCTGATTATCTTGAGAAATGTTGAATATACAAAAAAACCTCTTTCTTGGTCGACTTACGGTGGTACTGGTACAAATAATCAAGTTATTTGACGTCCGTTCGTCGTTATACGAACCCATCAACTTCGAGTGGGGTCAGGTTCGGCTCTCAGGCACAGGTATATTTACATACTGACCCTGCCCGCGGGGGCTGTAGCATGCGAATATGCAGCTACGGGTTTGGCGACCCCGGGGTACCCTAGCTAGACGGGGGCCAGTGGGCCCCAACAGATGTATACCAAACACGCGACTAACGCAAATGTAATGTACAGAGTTACGCTAACGTGAACTAAGCCAAAATTAAGGAGTTACGTAACGCAAGGTAATGTCAAGCAGAATAGAAATAATTGTATCGTGATGTATGGGTTCGATGTAATAATTGGAGTAACAGTTACGCAATTAAAAAAACGAAGCAGGTACTGGCCCTCGATATAAATAAAACAAGGACTCGTAAGACTTTTACATACGAAGTTGGCTTGTACCTAACAGTACAGAACCGATGGAGTAAAAATGTAGGATTGTTAGGTAGCGTTAATAAGAGAAAATCTTTAAAGACAGGAAAGAAAGTAAATGCAGACAACTTGCGCAACGGTACCTCATTGCCAAGTGAAATCTCTTCTTCTTCATCTTCCTTCTTAGCCAAACAGCACCATGGTACAAAATTGATTCGCTATTACTCGCTAATCTTCAACGCAAAGCTATCCGCGCAAGACGTAATCGATAAAGATGAATCGAAACTGATACGATGGCGGACAGTACACCCCGAAGCTAGAGTTAGGAACGATTTCATCGGTTCCTCGCCACAAGGGTCAAGTGCACGAGAGACCCGTACGAGAGGGAAGGAAGATGCATCGGTGAAAAGAGAGAGATTGCCCTGTGTGTGTGTGTGTGTGCAAAAGAACCAACGAACGAGAAGTTTGTACGCGCGCGTGTGCCTTGTGGTCACCCGTGGGGTTTCCATTCACCCGGTGGCTCGACTCGCCCACTCATTCCTTCATTCATACACGCTGCACGCGATTTGAATCGATAAGCAAACCACGGAAGCGAATCTTTCCTATTGGCCTGCCCGCTGCCGCGTTAACCGCGTCCGAATTCCCCCCTTTCTCGCGCCAGACGTGTCCTTTCGCGAGAAAGCGACTGTTCCTCGCTTGGACCAACGATAGTGAAGTGTTTCGGTGGATTACACCGACGAAAGAAAATTTAAGTCGCGATACTTGAACGACGCGACTTATAAATGTGCCACTCGTTGATTCCCTTCTTTTTTTATTTAAATTCGGTTACAATTTACTTTATCTATTATTCTTTGTTCGGGTAATTCTCTGAATATTTTTAATTAGAAAATATTCATGAGATGAGAACTTTGATATTTTCCTTTGTTTTACGTATCGTCGATAAATTTCTCAAGGGTAGGTATGATGTTTAGAATTTCTCGAATGGTTCGATAAAAATATTGATTCGGTTATAATTAAATCGAGGATTTTATACGTACGTATATTTATGGTATATTATAAAATCATTCGTAAACAAAAATGTGCTCTCCCCAAAGGAACCTTTTCTAATCTCCAAAGGACTCGACACTTGGACTCGACACTTGGACTCGAAAACACTTAAACGCTTCGAACAACCTTGCTCGTTCCACAATCGTAAATTATCATCGTCCGTCGTCGAAAATTCCCCCTGCCACTTCAAAAAAAGAAATCCCCATATAAATTCCGGATGGAGAGCCCTTGGATCCTCCGTTGCAGCGGGGTACGAGACACCAACGATCGCTGGTTTCCGCAAAGCTGCGGATCGTCAAAGAAGGACGAAGAAGTGGGGGAGGGCAGCCGCGCGAGGACGATCAGAAGCGAACGGCAAGGGCAGAAGAAGAGCAGAGAAGAAAGACGGTCGTCTATCGACGAGGCTGAAGACAGACGCGAAGAGACGAAGAAGCCTTAGTCGAGGACGGCGGAGGTGGAAGAGGTTTCAGGTGGAGGTGGAGGCGAAGGTGGTAGGGTGAAAGGGTGATCGAGGGGGGCTACGACCGGTCGGCTGGACAGACGCATGGACGGACGGGATGGAAAGACAGACAGGACTGGAGACCGCTCATTACGGGCGGCGCATGCGCGAGGAATGCGGCGGCTCTGGTCTCCTCGATACAATAAATATAGGATCGGATCGGATCGGATCGGCAGGCTGAGTCCGAGGAAGACGGAGACACCAGTCGTGGACCAAAGGGGAACAAGGATGACACAAGACCAAGAGGGAACAGCTCGCTGGACGCGGTATGGAGAGGGGGCCAACGCTCGGGCGGAAAGTAAGGATGAATCGATGAACGAATCGGCGGACAACAATGCCGAGCGTAGTAACGACATCCAGTTAAATCGAACGCCAGCAAAAAAATACGCTGGTTGTTTAAGAGACGGCTAACCCGGTATGCGTATTCCTGTTTGCGACTTCGATCCGTCCGATCGCGAGCTTCCGGCAAAGAATCGATGATCGCGCCGCGCTCGTCAGGCTCTGTTATTACGTCGCTGTCTCGAGCGACCGCTTTCGGTACGCGACCGATTTCTGCCTCGACGGGCTCTTAACAAGCATAAATCATGGCCGCGATTAGTCCCGCCGATCTGGAAAGTTCGAGACCAGAGAGAAGGGGGTCCAGGGAATCGGTGGCGAAGCGCGGAACCGTTTGTCGAATTGTGCCTGCGAGCGCTGCCGGATCTGGGGGACCTCGAAAGGGGGGCGAAAATCGTTGACGAAGAGCGGAGAATCGCTTGTGGTGACTGAATTTTCACTAACAGAATTTTTTACGATCGAATGGAGAAGGATTAACTAAACATCGCGAAAGACTCCGTATTCAACCAACAAAAGCAAGCATCCTTTAGAAATAGATCCTTTGGTCAAATTTTCTCGGTCCATTTCGGAAAATACTTTAATAACCTCACAAGCTAACATTCCTTACTCGGAACAGATTTCAACGAAATAACAATTGTTCTGAGTTTTCAAATTGACGAAGAATGGCAATCAAAAGATCGGACTATGTACGCGAAGAGAAAAAAAACACCTAATCGGGCACGTTTCACAAGAAACTCTCGATGTAACACGATGAAATGTATTCACTCAGCGGTAATATTAATTAGAATTATTAAGCAATAAATCGCCGGTTCGAAAAGAAGTGGGCACACACGGAGCCGTAATCCAGATACGTTTTTTATTCATTACCGATAATATACCTGAACAACGCCATTAGGCCAGCATGGTAGCTCGCGCTGGAAAGTTAAAAGATCGCGATGCACTTGAAAGATGGGCACCCGGTTGAAAATTGTAGGGATCGAACGCGGCCGATGTATTCGCGATATAAACGCTGATCAATCAGCCTGGCCGAACATTTAATCGATAGTTCAATAATTATTAACCTGCCTCGAAACGAGCCTCCGCAGATTGCCCGCTTTACGAATTCCCGTCCTTAATAGTTTTGTTTCACCACTTATAAATCACCCGTCTCTAACGATCTCTTTCAAAAACAACTCATTAACGACGCGTATAAATTATTTCGATACTTCGCGACGACATTTTTCTTCTTTTTATCGCGAATTACTGCCAGCGTAGACGATCCCGAACGTTTAAAATAAATGTGCGTATTTAAATAATCGACGGACATTTAACTCGGTACTCCTCCCATTGTTACGTGCCGATATTTAAAATTTTTGTTTTTTCATCTCGTCGGCAGGAATGCGTTCGAGATAGTTTTACCGTTACCGCGGCCGCGGAAAAACATTGTAAAATATAAATAGCATGTACGCGTTGCATCTTGCGAACGTTATGCGTTAATTATTATGTAATAAATATGTTCACGCAACGTGGTAAAGGAAAAGCGCACCAAGTCATACGTAAACATTACTCGCTTTTCTATTAAACATTCCATACGACAGTTACTCCTTGAAATATCCCAGATATTCCTTGAAATGGAGCCATGTAAATATTACGAATCCTTAAACCGGATTTAAGCATTTCTTTTGCCATTTTTTTCATTTCAAACGGTCTGGAAGCTAAAACGTGTCACGAAACAGCTTCGTGCTTCGTCCTCGCGCAATGTTGTCGCTTGGACGCGGCAAGCAGCTTGGTAGCGCGAGACGCGAGACGGGGTATGACTTGTAAACACCGAATTCTCGGGCGTACCAAGTTGAGGAATATTGACGGTTTTTTTTCTACAACTTACTAACGATTACGTGGTCCTAAATCCTTTGTCTTCGAACCTTCTGGAACGTTCGACGAAGTTTACATGCTCGAGCGAGGCACGACCCGTGATCAGATCTCATCGTACAGCCGTGAACGCGTGACAGTAGTCCGAGCGATTAGTTTAGAGCAGAGTTGCCGTATCAAAGTAAATTGACTGTGAAAAGTGCGTGATAGACAATGACTCGTATTCCTCGTTGAATAACCTTATTTTAATTTTAAATCTTTGTTTCTCGTAATTATTAATTAGCCGTTTATCACGTAAATCATAATTCTTTCGCGCGCGCGCGCGCGTGTGCTTTCCCTCCGACGAGAACATCATCAACGAACATCATCGCCATTATCGTAGCTGAGTCGTCGTAAGTTGTATACAAATCTTACCGTTGAGTTGTTTTCTCTTAAACACAATATACCGTATAGTTTAGAAATAGAAATATCAAACCTGTTCAAACCATAAAATAAAACATAAATATTCGAATCATACTTATACGATGAACTCATAGAAAATGAATATTTCGATTTCTGAAGTCCTAATCCTTAACCAAAAATAAATTTCCAACTGTAAGCCTGTAACACCGCGCCACGAATGCTTTAACTTGGTAAAGACGGTGAATGGAAATTTACAAGATTCAAGAATCGGGCATCACTCGAGGTGTACCTATTGTAAACGACCTCGAAGTCCGGGGTAGGGAGTAATTGATGACATCGCGCGAGTCTACGTAATTAACCAAAACTGATCCGACGCTAATTGCGAATATCCGATCCGCGGTAATTAATAACTCTCGCGACGTTATCGCGGTTAGCTTGTGCCATATCTCTCGATCGTTTTGCTCGCTTATGAGACGTCGGTGAATCTCCCTGGTAAAGAGTGCCAGTGTTAATTGGCCAGTGAGATTCCATCGTGAAAAGAACGGCTTCGCATATTATACACCGTCGCTGATCGCGCATATTTTATTCGCCTGTTCGTAATTCATCGGGATCGTCTTTTTATAACTCGTTCATTGAAGTAAATCGTGTTACCGATCGTTCGTCGTAATAAATTGTCCTCTGCTAATGTCTTTATTGTACCACTTCGATTACGAGCCGAATCACCCATCCCCATCACGCGGCTCAGAGAAATATTTGTATTTGTTGAATCAATGTTTAAAAAAATATCAACCTACAGGGCACGATGAGACGAAACTTTTTTTATATTTACAGTTTATTCATCGGATGCTTAGTTTTGAAAATAAAAATCGGAAAGTTAGAACTTCGCAAAAATTGAATCGCAAGAGAAAGGTCTTCTAAGTTCTCAATTTTTCCAAAAAATTCCGTCTTATCATTTCTTACGAGCTGATATTTGTTTAACATTCATACCTGTACGCCTCTCAGAATTTCCAGCAAAAACCGTCTCGTAGTCAAAGGGTTTTATAAAAATATTAGTATCCACAACAATCCTTTACAAGGATTATTTCATGGTATCGATATCATGCGTAGCGACGCGAATTTTGTTTCGTTTATCAATTTTAAATCAAGAATTATTTATCGAGTTATTTATGATATCGTGCATATCAACACAGATTTTATTTCGTTTATCAATTTTTAATCAAGAATTATTTATCGAGCAACCAAAACTATATTTGGAACATTTATTCATTCATCTGTCTATCTATTTCCATTTTAATAATCGTTTCTAAATAGACCATGTCGTTTCGAACGAACCGGGCACCGTATCATTATTTAGAATAGAAAGAGATGAAATCGAAGTCGCGGATAGTCAGAGCGGAGAGAAAGTATTCCGCGAATAGCAAAAAACCGGCATCGACATGTCGCTCGAAAGAAGTGTCGCTAATTTGATGTAGCCGGTGTATACGGCGGATCGTATGGCCGGAGTGGTTTGGTCACTCGCGAGTTGATTTATACCGGTGGGCAAGAACCTCGTGGCAAAGCTCGTTGCCTTGCTCATTGCTTCTGCGACCGCTCCGCTCTGTACTCACTTTGAACAATGGAATTGCGTCGCGACGTCAATCTCTCTGTATTATTCACCTCGCTCCCGTGCTCCTTTATATCCCTAGCTGTTCCCCTTTTCTGCTTCCTTTTCTGCCTTTCTTTTTGCACCTTCGCTCCTTACGTCTCCCTCTTTCTCTACCCATGTCCCCTAGCCGTCTGCCTTTCTCTGTTCCTCTTCCCGACCGATCCGCAAAAGGGGAATAAATCGAAAGTTCGAACGGATGGTTTAAAACGGCGTTAAAACCCCTTCCGCGGCTCCTCTCCGACAGCTAACACCTCTACGCGCATTGGAACGTTGCGTTTGCTGGTCTCTCTAATTTCACGGGTATCAGTTCAAGGCTCGCGGGGAATTCGTCGATCCACGCGCGATCTAGATATTTTTCTGATCGTCGTCGAAACGAGTTGTTGAATTTCTTTTGAGGATTTTCATCCTTTCTATTCTAATATCAATTGGTTCAATTCGTCCTAACAACGATGCGAATAGGAACATAGCTGTGGTTTCTTTTTGAAATGAATCGAAATGATTGTATCGATCTTCTTACCTGTCTGTCCAACAGAGAGCGTCATCTCGATACCTGAAACAATCAGAGGAATTTGTATTATTTTTCTACGAAAAAATCATTTCCATTCCTGTGATACTTTTAACAATTATTCTGTTAACAGAGTAATTTTTTATTTTTTTTAAACTGGACAATTTTGTCCCTCGCTCTTACTTCGCAAGTATCAACAAAGTTGTAAAATTTTCGTTAACAAATAGCCAGCGTTAATTTGTTACGTCTCGCGGTCGTCGCACGTTTCCTTTTACCGCGAAGGACGTATCGCAGCTTACAGGAAAAAGCTTTTATATGAAAGCCCAGCCGTGAATAAGATCGCCGTCGTAAATTGCGCGCGAGGCTAATCTCACGGTTGAACGCGGCCATAGACTTCACTTCGTTCGACTTCGTCCCGCGCAAAACCCTTGACACAGCCTCCTGTCGAACGAATTTGCAGGCTTTTCACTTCGCGAGTTCTTACATCATCATTCTCGATCCTGTGCGATCTACAGAATCTGATATCGTCAAACGTATAAAGAACAGACAAATGAACAATGCCGAAACTGTGAATACTGCGAAAGACACAGTCTGAAATTTTTAATATACCATGTTTAACGAAACATCCCAATGGAGAATTTGACAAAGTCATTCTTTAATTTTTAAACAATTGGAGTTTCACTTTAGAGAAAAGATTTCTACGTGCTTTTCGCAGGGTTCCATGAGATCTACAATGAAACAAAATTCCAACCAAGATGTCTAATATTAAAAGAGCTACGAATTTTTTTAATATTAGGCAGCATTTACATATCTTCTCCTCGAAAAGAACTAAACAATAGACTCTGTTCGGTAGACTTATATTTTTCTACAAATTTTTCATTCGAAGACACGCAGTTTCGCGATTCGCTAATCTGAAATCCGTTTACCCAATCGAGAGTTACGATTTTCGCTGAGGTCTTCGTCTTTGAGAAAACGCAACGAGAAATCGACATTTTGAAAGTTTCCAGACTAGAGTACCCCCTTAAGAAATTCCCATCGCCTCGGTCCTGGCTCCTCGGCGATCCACTAGATCGGTTAAGCATGCACGCCACGGACAACCCTAGCCGCGGAGGGGGGTTCGTCGGAGCGATTTGGTGACATCAAAGTTTAATAAGCGCCATAAGCCGATCCGAACTGCGGCTAAAACTCGCCGGGCAATAAAACCAGCAATAAAGCGTTCGCCTTTCTCACGTGCCGCGGGTGGAGAGAGGCGAGAACGGTGGCGGGGTTGAAAGGAAGCGTGCTCGCTTGCATGGTGGTTAACCGAAAGGTTAGAAGGGCGGGAACACATTAGCGGTGGTAGGTGGCGTGCTCATAGAGACGTCCGGTCGCCCAATTACTCCCGCATTAAATCAATGTTCCTGCAGGCTGGGCCATTCCGACGTCCCGGTAATAAACCGTGGCCAACATATCTGCACGACTTACCGGGCTCATCCCTTGTGTCGCTGCCAACCCCCGCCCACGTTGCTTCGCAGAGGGGTTCGGCAGGACCGTCGAGAAATGTGCTTTCTGTCGTAATATTTGGCTTTAAATCATGTCGCGTTGACAGGCCCCACTTTCCTCGCACCTTCTGATTCATCTCGCGACACCGCGCCCCCCTCGATCTTACTCTCACTCGCCCTCCTAGTATTTCCCCTTTTTCTTGTTCGACGCTTTTCGAGTTTAGCTTCGGGGATGATCGTTGGGCCGCGCTGTTTTTAGGAAACGTTTTCTACGTTGTTTAGTTACTCGATATGCTATAGCGTCGGTAAGGGACTCCATAAGGCTTGGTATGGTACCTGATACCGACGACTCTCGAGTTATTTTTTTCATGCTGGTATCAGGTACTTGGATGGCTTTGCTTTTTTCCTCTAATCGGGTATCGTTAACGGGTTCTTCTTGCTAGAATCTATAATGCACCGCCAGTCAGTAAAGCGAGGTATACGATTTAAATGAAAAATGAAATTCGAACTGTACAGGGAAACAGTCCCAATAATTTACATGATACGTTATAATTGTGTTACTTTTTTACGAGCGAGTCGAAGACCTTTGACTGTCCTGCCACGCCAGTTGTCCATGTCTAGAGAACCTTCCTTTACTTAATTTATGATCCGTGAAATAGAAACAATGGCCATATTTTGGCAGGAAAATATATTTAGAGACTAAATAGCTTCGACATTAAGTCACGGAAGTGGACAATTTCCGTATACGTCGGTAGCCTTTCGTTTTTCATTCCGGGTCCTTAAGAGGGCAAACGGTATCATTTGAGGAGAAAATTTACACTGATAATTCGCATCGCGTGCAGCAAATTGAAGGTTACGGGTTGATTTGCGTGCGATATCGATGATGAAGTCTTCCAGCTACTCAAATTTTATTAGCCACATGCTCTGTAATCGACCCGCGAACGAAACGCGAATGATTTCACCCGAAATAGGCGGTTGCGTCTTATTTTTCCACTTCGCGTAACACGAATTAACCACTTGGGATAATGTTCGAAAATTATCATGTATTTTGTCCCCCAAAAGACCCGCGGAGGAAGACAGTTAACGTTCATAGAACGTTTCTTCCGATGGACAGCATGCAGAAGTCCTTCGAGCAACGCATAATTTAGTCGGTAGGGGAATATTCGAAAAGAAAGGAAAGTGGAAGTAAGACTCAGCAGTTGCACGCACTGCGAAACCGATGGAATATCTCTAGAGACGAATTATTTTGTTTGAAATGAATCAAGATGCAAATTAATACTGATCCGTGACACTTTAGGACAATGTATTATAGTTACGTTATACCACTAAGAAATTTCATTATAAGTGTTCGTTTATTATTTCAATGGTTATTTTTACGTGAAAAGTACGATACAGGAGGGAGGGTGAGATTCATAATTAAAAACTGTGTCTTGTTTTTTTTCTGTAAAGTGTGCTTAACATGTCTGGTTAAAGCCCCAACTAAATAGAACAAAGTACATTCTTCTAAATTATGCGATAAATCGTCAAATTAACCTCTTCACGCCATTGGCCGCGTATGCGTACGTTTAGCTTTTTTATAATTATAATTACTGCCAAGAATAAAACAAAAATTTGCTAACAATCTTCTGTGACCTTTTCATAACGTAGATATCTTATTTCTGTTAGAAACAGCGCATATGTTGTTGTTTATGCTGTTGCGTAATAAAATATCAAAGAAAAATGCAGTTGACGCATATGTGCGTCAACGCGCACCGTAAAGTTAACATATCCTCCTGAAAAATAGTAACCATTCGAGCTCATGCTTCTCCTCAACCCGCACAAGTCCGGGACGAATCGAGACTCGCGGTTCTCCGAAGCGTAACGACCTTACCCGATGAAAACGCGCGTGAACTGCCGCAGGGAAACTTCCACACTTCCCAGATTTTTCTTTCGGCCGCGACCGAAAACGCCGCTTGTTATGCCGACACATCGCTTAGTTATTACGTCGCGCGTATCCGCATCCCCCTCGTCGAAGCGAAACGGTCGTTTCTACGTTTCAGCCACCCCCGCGACCTCACCCCCGAAACTGTCGTTCCTCCCGTGGCCTCACGGCCGATCAGAAAGCAGCCCGTCCTCGGGACAGACATTCCGCGCAGCCGGTGTACCCAAAGTTAAACTTTACACCGTTCCGTTGGCAGCGTGATCGCGCCACGTGTGGATGCAAACCCGCCGCCCCCGTCCACGTATTATGACTGCCCGTAGGACACGTTCGCGGTACGCCTCCGTCACGAGCCCGTCTTCCGATCTGTTTCGTCTCGTCGACACGTGGCACCGACCGTGATCTTACATTCTTGCCTCGGAGCAGGAATTTACAGTCTTTCGGTCGGATTTCACGGTGTTCGAATAGCGAGCGACGAGAGGTAGCAAGGAGTTTCGGAGGAAGTCGAGTCGGAAGTTCAGGGAGCGGGTCTTCGGGGATGGTTGAAATGGATCGTTTGGTGACGTACGTTTCTGGGAATAGGATAGTAATTATTAGACTGCGAATATTTAGAGGAACAATCTAGATTTAGACGTAAATATATCTTGTTTTTGAAAGAGTGTAACATGTAGTTTTTGGTTGATATTTTATACAGTTTTGTATTTGTCCTCGTACTTTTCCCACGTTTTCATTTGTCATCGATGTATGAACATCCGCAGTCTAATAATTGTAAATAGATTCAAGTGAGTTAACACGTTCCGTGCCGCGTGGGGCGTTTACAACCCCCGTTGAACTTTCCGTTCAGGACGTTAAGAATTCTGGTAGAGCAAACGTTCGACCATGTGGTTGTTAAAATAATTCCGTAAAAGTTGAATTCATTGCTTTGTCGTCTAATACGTATTAAAATTTATCTCTTTTTGCTAATTATTATGGCTTTGTATCGCTGAAAAATTGCAAGGCGTACGTTAAAAACGAGTTTATTTAATCGTAAAAGACCGGCACGGAACGCGTCAACGAAATTCTTGCAAGATCTGACAGCAAGCATAACTTCCGAAGGCTGTCAGAAATCTAAATGACACCTGCTCCGATACTTTCCAACGAAAGCGTACCATCTAAAGAATAATAAAAATCCCAACACTTCGCAGCTATCGAAAGAATATCCACCGCCCCAAACGTATCAAAAACACCAACATAAACAACCACAATCCCCCAGCTTCTAACGAGGATCCAGCTCCTAAAAAATACCAAAAATTCCACCGCACACGAAAATGGCCAGAATTCCAAAAAGCAGGGAACCGGTCACGTCCGCGTCATAAACCGATCGGTCTGACCGATCCCGATCGCCGTGAGCACCGGCGATACACCAATCGACCGAGTGCCCGTCGATCCGCCGTGAGTTTTTTTTATCGGTGCGCAACGCGCATGGTATTGTACCGCGTTAATTGTGAGTTCGAAAGATACCCCCGGGGGCCCACGAAGAAACGCATTCCGGTTTTCGTTCGAAGACATCGGCGAAACTTGGCCGACCCCGATGGTATTGGTGGGGTTTTTCTGTCGGCCCGCTCGTGTCTCTTCTCCCGACATCCGTGCGAATGTAGGAGCGCAGGGTGTGGTGTTCCGAACCATGCTGGTTGGCCAGCTCCATCGGGCGCTGTGTCCGCGTCGGCGTCGATCGTGTACGCCGGCTCGGGGGCAAGAATGTTCGCCGTGTTGGTTCGATTAATCAGTCGTTTTTCGTGGCCTCGCTCTGGGCCAATAGAGCCAGAAAAACTTAACGTATGTGATAATGCGCCAGCTATGCTCCCCGCCGCGGGTCCGTCACCGAGCTGCCATGGAACGTGGAACGTCGAATCGTGCGCCCGTGCTGAATATAAGTACACCCAACCCCTACAAACGAAACAGGCCGCGGACGAGCCGACGCCAGGATCACTGACCGCCGCAGGACGCTGTCTTTGCGGAGAGACTCAAACTTTTTTCACGACGACAGCCCGGAGGACACGTAACCAGAAGTCCCGGGCTCAAATATAACCGAACACGGGGCCCGCGATATTTCAGCTGTGATCTTTAACGAGCAAACCGCCATGCGACTGCGGCTCGCGGTCGCTTTCGGCTCGGCCGTGGGCACCACTCGGCGATTATTTTCCGATGAGATAAATTGATATCGACGGTTTCGACATCGGTGCGTGTTTTCGGCGGTCGCCGAGTTCTTTTCTTCGGTCAGGTTTATATTTCTCTCGGATGTTAAACTGATGGACTGCGTAAGGTAATTAAGACGGTGTTCTAGTTTATAACTTTCGACATGTCGATTTCTTCTTGCGTTTTCCCCAAAGTGTACATCTTTAAAAAAAAGGTATCGGCCAAAGGACTTTGTTGAATTCGGAAAATTTACGTAGTTTGGGACAACGAATTTTTGGATCGTTTGGTATTATTTTTTGTGGTAAAAGAGAATTACCAACCTAGAAATGAAAGATTAGAAACGAAACTGGAGCTCTCTTGTAGTAGCACAATGATTATCAACGAAAAATATTCGTCGACTTTTATATCAAATCAAAATTCCCTGTAACGATACAAAATATGCGTAAGAGTAAATACATTTATTTCTTTCTTTCTTTTTTCTTTTTTTTTTTTTTTTTGAAATTTTTAACGCGACACTCATTCGTATATTGCGTTGGGGCGTTTCTAAAACTGTCGATATAGATTCGAATCGAAAACCATTTCCGAAAATTCAGATGAAATTAAGAAATTCTATAAGAATTGAGTCGACTGCTTAGACTTCTGATGAACTTCCAAATGACTTTCACGATACGATATCGTAAGATATATTATTTATTCGATAAATGAAAGATTTACTCGGACATATAAATAATACTAATATAAGATAGATAAGGGTTCTTAATAAATAATAACCCTTTTTACCCGAAAAATTGTATAGGAACATTATTTAAACGCACATTAAGGTTCGGTTGAATTAATTTAACAGAAAGTAGTTGCGTCACAAAATCGTACTGCACTTCGAATATGCAAACGGCTTAGTCAACCTATAAAATATCCCGATATTCAATCATTACAGATTTCAATTCGTCGAAACGTTCGAAAATTGGAGTACGAAAGAAATTCTCAGTCCTCGCGCCTGACTCGATAACAATCGACGTTAAAAAAGCCTTTCGCTCTTAGTCCAACGGCGCAAAATCATCCAATTCCACGGCGAGTTTCCTCGCGTACGCGTGTATTCGCCGTTGCTTTCAACGGTCGGTCGAAAAAGCCTCCTTGTCGAGTGATTAGTCTTTTTACGCTAACTTGGTTAAGATTACGCTCCGCTAGCCACGAATAAAAAGCTCGGTCGTGCTCGAACGCGATCGACTCCCGTCGATAAGAAACGCGCCCGATTGACACGCGTTATGACATTCCCAGCCCGTTGCGAAATACATATAGAAATCACTTTGCGCCTATAAAAATGGATGGGATTGAAATCAACTTTTCGAAAGGGAATAGCCGCTGGTGCGTTCCGTTCGATAATGTCGCTTTCCCCTCCTATTGCGTCACGATATACCTTCACGCCATAATCGAACAAGCTTTTTTACTTTCCGTCGTTCCACGTAAAAATTGGGTCCTTCGTTCTCCGGCTAACTCACGCGCGGTATAGCGATTCGAGAGGTGGGACAATTGGCGACAATTAAGGTGGACGGATTATTCGAATTATTCTACGTGAAATTATTATTACGTTAGAGTGGATTTTTTTCTTTTTTATTTGTGAATTGGAAAGGGTAACCAACGATTAGAAGTTTCTTGATAATATAAAGAAACATTATCGATATTATTTTCAACAATTAATTTTTTCTCTGTTTCTTAATCCAACTACATCACTCGCTATCCGTATTCCTCGTTTAGGTTCGCCTTCTTGAGTCAACACTAAAATGGTTCATTCATTTATACAATCAATAGGTTTGTCAAATATCCAAAAAAAAAATTGTTTACAGTTGTTGGCTCTCTTTAATAACAATGTCGATCATAAAAAGTAAAATCCCAAAGAAGGAATACCAAACTTCATCGTCTACTTCCTTCGAGTGTGTTACGATCTTCCGTCGTGCCTGGTCTACTCGTTAAAATAACCGACTCCAACCCCGAACGTACCCGAGTTTCTGGAACCGACTCCAATTCCCGCCTAATCCCCGCAAGAAGCGAGTCGCGCACAGCTCGGCGACCTTCGACGCGTTTCGCTCAAAAAGCGATTCCAGGACGCGACGAACCGATTAGCGAGCAGAGAATGAAACGGATCACGGGCCGTACAGTGGCCGAATGAGACGCATAAATCGTGGTACCAGCGGCGGGGGACAAGAAGAGGACGCCGGTTGGCATCTCGTCGGGAGCGCCCGTGGAAAGATATCGCGAAGGTGTCGCGGAGTTTAAATAAAAGCTGGGAACTCGCGATCGGCAAAAAAAGGGCGTTTGGAAAAACACGAGATTTCAATTAAAGAGACAAGCTTAGTAATGAGGCAGCGTGGATTTATTGGCTCGAAGGCCGTGGCGCCTAAACGTCTGCGTGTGTTGGGGACCAGGCTGGCCCGGCTGCTCGCGGTCCGTCAGGAGCACGCGCGTGTTAATGTATGCGTGCGTGCACGTGCCCCCGGGCCACGGGGCCCTTGCCCCCGACCCTTTACACGGGCCCCACGATACACACCAACTGTTCTCCAACTCCCCACCCATCCTCGCCGGTTAGGCCTGACGCGTTACTCGACCTCTACCATATTCCCCTGGAATTGCCTCATTTGCATCCGATCGGAGATTCATTACCGTATTGCCCGGTAATAGGACAGTCTCGTTCGCCTCGTTTTCGTTCGCAGATTTCCCTCGGACCCCTTATCTATGCCCCGGCGATATTTCGAGCGCGGACTTGGCCTTACCCGACGACTTAATGCGTTTCTCTCGGGATCGTCAGCCGGTGAGACGAATCGTGTCGTCTCTCATACGTGGGAGAACGCTTGCGTGGTCAGGACCGGAACACCGTGCTCGACGTGATTTACTTGGAAGTGGAACGACCGGCTACCGCGTCCGAGAACCTCGGAATTCTTCACGAATTTTATTTATTTTTTTAACAGAGAATGATCGTTTCGGACGACCGAGGCAAATGATTAATTGCAAATTTTTGGGTGAAATTAGTAATTATTTCTATTTATTTTTGCATGCCTTGAGTTTGCTTTGAGTTTGAATTTTGCGAGTGCTACGTTTATGCGTTGATTGGTCCTTGTCGAATTAGTCTTTTTTCGTAATCCAACGTGAGAGCGTTTCAACATTCTTGAGAGTACGGTATTTAGCGTCTTCTCTTATTGAACTTTTTGCCTCGTTATTGAAATTTATTGCTCGTCTATCTTGAGAGTCTTATTTTGGAATTTGTTGCTACTAGGAATAACCGAATATCGAATTAATAGTTTGTATTTTATTAACTAGCCCTCAGGGGCTGCAGCTGTATTCGATTATAGCTACAGTACGGGTTTAGCAATCCCGAGGTACCCGAGCTATGAAGGAGCCTGTGGTCCCCCAACAGACTATTGGCATCCCTAATAAGTGAATTATGAAGACAGTTACACAAATGAAAATAATTTATCATCGGTATTGTTAGATATCTTGAGTATTGTTAGGTTCATCGACTCTATTATCGAGTCATTCTACTGCTGGAAAGTATTGACATTCAAAATAACATTTTTTCACCGATACGCACATTGAAAAATCACATCGTGAAAATGACTATATAACACCAGAGACGTATAGCATTGTGCATAAAGCTGAGTTTCAAAGCATTAGAGAAAGATAGAACAAAAGATAGGCAAGTGGTGTGTTCGAAGCAGCTTGTACCAGTGATACTGAATATCATTAACTTATCAGTGAGGACAGTGGCCGCTACGCTTTGCATAAATACCCAAGCCTAATTAACTTCTCCCAGTTTCAGGTGTGACATACCAAACAGATAACATTATTTTTGCAGTAATAAACAACCTTTGCGAATGTCAGGCTTGTTAGGAGGCTACTGTCTGTAACTTTTAGATTAAAGCATTTTTTGTTAACAAAACAATAGGTTTCAATCGTCAGTTGATTATTTCAATGTATTTCTTATAAAATCAATGCATATCGAAAATAGTTTTTGTATGCGAGTATACTATCGCAGTATTTCGTAATTATTCAGAGATAAATAAGATAATTCTTTAACACTACTCCGTCATAATTCATTTTATGGAATTCATTATTTTTTGAAACCAACGATCAAGTCTTTGCTGCTAAAAATTTTATTTAAATTCATATTCACGTGTACATATTTAAAAAAACAAGTACATATGTTTATTTCATTTAAACTTTCGTCAGTTCCACTAATCTATTAACTGTATTCCACGAGCAGCCTAGGCCATCCACCCAATAGATGACAAAATCAGACTAATCTAATATGATTAACTACATAATATTATATATATATTATATTATATATATATATATATATATATATTAACTATGTATAATATGAAATACCCATCCTGGAGAACTTCCACCGAAAATGCCCCCAAGAAAAAGACAGAAAGCCTGTTAATAAACCCCTTTAGACGCGACGCCTACTTTTCGCGGTATTCGAAACTCGTCCACGTTAACTATACGACCATAAACAGAAGACAATCAATTACGAGCCGAACGACGCCCGTGTCACAGCTCCGAACGGCCAGAAAACGAGAAGTTCCGGAGTCAACTGGCTCCAAAATGGCCCCATTGGCGCTATTTGGCGAGCGTTTCGTGGCCACGAACCGATCCGCCCCGGAGAGAGCGTAATTTTACGACCGGGATTGTGGAAAACCGTCGGGACTACGTTGGTCGTCGAATTGTTATTAATAATAACCGCGCGGCCTCGTACATCGCGCCTAACGATTCCGAAATATGGTTGCTCGCGCACCGAGCGGCTCGATGATAATCGGCCCTAATAACACACGTGGAACGCGATTTTAACATCCGAAACTCGAGATTACGCGGCAGCAGGGAAGCATCATGGCATACCTTCGTGGCTGGCTACATTGAAATCTTTCGCGAAACGTCGCGGAACGGGCCGTTTCGTAAACATAAGGCGACTCGGGCTACTTTGCATCGGTTTGTCGCTTGGAGAAACGGCGTTGTACGCACCTCGTGGCGCTGATAGCTTTCTAAACGATCGACCGTGAAATGTACAGGCGAACCGTGGAAAAAAGACTTTTGAGGGAGTGGCGTAGGCTTGGTGGGGGCGAGGGACGTATGGATGGGGATGATAGTAGACTTTAGGACTCAGAGACATTTATTAGGCTGTCTCAAAAATTTCTTAGATGACTTGCACTCCGTTATTTCGTGTCACAGTGTTCATATTCATAAATATTTACAAATAGAGAAAGTGATAGGACAAAATGGATCTTATACAATTTAGTAATGTAACATAGAATATAAAATATTTTGTACGAGGCCATTTCTCGGGACCGTGTATATAAGCCGTTCGCTGCCAAAGGGGGTAAGCTTCGACTTTATTTTCGTGAACTTTGATTAGGCCACTACAACAAGCGTTAGATTATGTAGTTTTCAAGTCTCTTAAAATACAATTTCATATTACAAGTCTCGTGGAAATTTTCACGAATATTTATCTGGTACTCGACATTTCAACCCTTTGCACCCTCCGAATTTTCTGATTTCAGTACATTTTTATTAAACCTCGCTAAACATAGGATCGCAAAGGGTTAAAGCATACAAATATTCAACTTTTTCTTTCGGAGACCTATTATGAATTTCTACGATTCTTAATCTACCAAGTGACAAATTAAGGACGTCTTCCATTCGGTTACTTATACTTACTTCGTATCAAAATTTTCTCACGGCATGATCGTTACACAAATCCAGGTGTAACAGAAAATAGTAGGAATTTCCACTTTTGGCAAAGTTCCTGTCCCGCCAGAATAGAGTCGGATCACCCCGAACCAGGTCCAGCGGCGAGATAAACACTCGACGCAAATGATGATAAGTCTTACGCATAATTTCCCGTACGGTGTACGGTGATCGTACTTGAGATCTGATAAAAATTGCACGATATAACGTTGGACGGGCAATTCGTGGCCCGCGGCTAATCGGCGCCGGGGCCGCGGCGATTCGTATCGTTGGATTTTTTATCGGGTCTCGGGCACGAAAGACGATTACTCGCCGGATCATGTCTTTAAGCCGCGGTGCCGACGATGTTTTCTCCCCGTGGACAGCGATGCTCGAGCTGTAACGTTCGCCATAAAAATCCTCAAACGAGATAAGAAGCTTGTTAATCGATCCACCGTGAACGAATAACTGCCGCTTCAAATGGAAACGCTACTTTGACTGCGTCCGAATAAACGTCCACGGTCGACGACGGATAATTCCGGCGATCATGCTCGCGACGTTTCTTGCGGTTCGGGCTAGGAAGGCATGCGAGGACTTCGATCGGCTGTCGCATCGTTATTTTCTATTTTTTTAAAGATCACTGGACGCGGAGAAGGAGAAATGGTGGCGACAGGTTTCAAAAATACGGGAGCAAATTTGAATTTGTCCCAGGTTTGATTCTCTATGTTTTTAGATGAGGTTAGAATTGGATGATACAGGCGGTGTGACGTATTCGTTGTCTGCTTCTATGGTCTAATTTTAATGTTTATCAGGGACATAGTTATAGGGACATGGTTGTTGGGTCGTCTTCAAGCGTACTGTTTGATAAAGGTTTTCCTTACACTAAAAGGAATAATATCGTTTCTCGTTCTTCTTTATTTGATGATGCTGGTACTAATGTGTTTGAAAACAGAGGGGTACACGTATCGTGGCCTACACTTGTTATACAAAGGACAAAAATAGAAATAAAATTCTATTCTCTTCTGCCATATTTTTAGAACACATAAAGTGCTAAAATAAACGTGTTTATTACACTTTTCAGATCATTACATATATATACTTACATATATGTTTTAAATTCTCGAAACATTTAAGAATGTATCGTATGTCAGCGTTCTTTCAATTTAAATATTTTCGCTGTCCTCGTCTGACCCCCTTTATTTTCCTGTAAAACGGAAGATCAATACAAAAGATTAATTGTCCTTTTTATTCCATCGCGAATCGTTTCTTATTCCGTTCGATTCCGCGATAACAATAAAAAACCGTTCGCATTATTCGCCCAATACGTCGCGCACGTTGTAATTCAACAAATTTCCGATAGCATTAAGGGAACCCCACCGAAGACGAGGTAAAAACGACCAACAATTACACCGAGTCGAACGCATGTACGCGGCAAGAACGCGGTAGCAGAAGGAAAGCCGCGGTTTTTCTCAAATAACCGCCGTATTCGGTCGTGTTCCGTGCGAGTAAAAAAGGCGAAATCGCGAGCTTTAACTTCGGGGAGACAGCGCATTGTAGCGATGGGAACGATACTTCTCAATTAGTATCGATTCCTAGTGGAACATTTATCGCCTGGAAAATGGAATAATATATTCGCATGAGTCTATGTTTAGTGTCCTGTCCATAAAAATGTAAGTGACAATCACAAACGGATACGTTGCTTCACGAGATATATTTTGAATAATAAAATAATTTTCGTGTAGCCAGTATATGTATACACGGATGTACGTAGGGTTTCATCCCTGGGTTTCACACGCTGCTTTCAATATGGTTGATCCCATCGCTAGTGTTTCATCGCGAGTACAGCGTTTCGCGATACACGTCGATGAAGTACCGAACAGAACCGGCCGAGCCACGCCGCCGGATCCAATGAATAATACAGGCGCAGCACAATTAGCTGTGCCGTTTTCAATTTAATCGGCGAATTATCAACCCTTCAGGGAACGGGAGACTCGTTCCCGCAAGAAAGGACACCCATTCGGCGGCATGCACCACCACACCATGCAGCGAAAGACCACGTCGCAGCAGGTAGCAAGACACGCAAAGAACGACCGCGGACGCGGCGCAGCGAGGCGCGGCGCGTTATTGCGCTCTTATTGTCCCCGGCCGTTTGTCAACTCGATTTCAATCGATGGAAATCGATTAATTTGCGGTAAAGGACCCTTCTACAAAATGGACCCGCTAAAACTCGATTATTCGTGCCTGTGGTAGTGTTACGCAATAATTAAAAAAAAAAAAAACACTATTTTGTTTATCTCGTGTACACGAAATGAGCGGAATACTATTCCTTTGGATACGATTCAGAAATTAATATAGCGCACTGAAATTAATGAAAGAACTTTCAAGAGCACACGTGCATCGATGAATTAATTGTTTTTCATTGTTGCCGTTGGGATATCAAATGAATTATTGGTCAAATATATTCTCTGTCGCATACGAAGTAAATATGAAAACGAAAGTTATAGTCGTTGATAGATTCGCAAAATTCGTGAATACTTACTTCAATTGAAGAAGTGTCCATATATTTATGTCAGAGATGTATACAGAACAATTTCATCAGGATTAGCTTAAAACTGAATAATCTGCGTATATCCAGTGACTAGGGAGAACATTTTGAAGATAGTGTTCCGAATAGTACTAGGAAGAAAATTTCGTTTCGACTCTTAACTTCTACATAAACGGTTCTCATTAAACGGTAGCCATTGGGGAACATATTTACCGTACCCCCATCGTTAATCTACGCAAGTAGAATAGATCTGATTCTGATTGCTTAATGACTTCATAGATGAATACCGCTGGCCTACTCGTTGTAGTATCGTCGACGTTTAACCCTTTGACTCGCGAACGACGAAACGAAACTTTGTTTATATTTACAGTTCATTCATGGGACACTTGGTTTCGAAAATTTAAAAAAAATTGAAAAGTCATGGGTTCTTTCGCAAAAATTGAATTTCAGGAAGAAGGTCTTCTTAGTTTTCAATTTTGATCTCTGAAACTGAACGTCGTGTAAATAAACTGTAAATACACAAAAGCTTGGTCTTATCATTTCCTATAAGTTGATATTTGCTTAAAACGAAGAACGTTTGGTTAAATAAGGAAACGTCATTTTCGAACGAGAATTACCGAGTGGACACGCAGAGAACCCTTGTTCCACTCGGGCACAGACATCCTTTCAATTGGCGCTGCTTGTTTAAAATTATTCGCGATTAAGTCGCGTTCACATGAAAACTTACGTGCACTCGCTGGGAAATCATTATTTAAAAATACGATTTTCATGTAAGTAAGACTGACAAGAGAGACACCTTTACATTTGTTAGTATTCTCGCGTCTGAATTTTAAATAAATGTCTTTCAACGAAATTGCGGTTATCCATTAGAGGATGAAATTTGTTTACGAGAAAGCTTTCGCTGCTGAAGCACTCTAAATTGGCTAACATGCCTATTACTCTAATTATGTATCAGATGATCGCAAACTATGCATTCCTGACCTCTTATTTGACGATATTAACCCTCGTTAATGATAACAGATCTACGATTACTATCAAATCATATTTTTTTTTTTATACATGATGCAGTAAACCAGCTACTTGAAGTGGTCGAAAGATATTCCGAACCGTTCGGTGAACTATTCGTAAAGAAGTTTCATCATTTTTCCCAAACAGATTACCAGTAGATTGTTTAAAATTGAGAATATCAATGAAATTTATATACAAAGTAAAATTAATTATCGTTAATTAACATATTAGTTAATTAGTTAGTACGACAGAACATATCCGTTTGTACAAGTCCAATAAATAAATATTGAATTATCACGCAAGCAAACGAAGTTCAATATTTATTTATTCAATCTAGACGTTACAATTACAATTACCAGTTTGCGTATGTATCGGCTTCATTGAAATGTTCAATTCTGCAAATTGTCTATATGACCATACATTCCTGAGGAAATATTATCATACGTCTTTATATAACTCGATAAATTTAATTGTCGCATTCTTTACGTTTTGCATACGACTTCAACATGAGAGTCAAAAAACACTAAATAGTGTTTACTAATACTAAATTGTTCGAGACTGTCCAACAATATTAATCAATACATATTCTTCATATTCTTTTGCACCATACATGCACGAAATTCTCAGTTTAATCATTACACGTACTGATCAAATATTTCAATCGCCCCTTTAGAACCTCTTTAAAAACACACTCTCTTCAAATGAAAATACATCGGATCCAATAACCTGACACGAACAAGAGTAGATAGGCGTAAAAGGGCCAAAAATAAATCACGATTTGTCGATGGACACCCAATTCCGCGTATTGGAACACTCGTGTGTCTCGATAGGTGACAAAGTTCGCGAACGAAGCGTTGAACGCGCTCTCGGGACTGTCTAATCGGAAGTTCGGTCTAATCAGAGGTTCGCGCTCGGGCCGAAAGCCGCGTTTATACGAATGCACGTATGTACCTACACGCAGTTAATCGCGACGGTATGCAGCGACGACGTACAGTGCCGCCCACATGGTCACTTGACCTCCCTACGCCCCCGTATCTCTCAGTTAACCTTATCAACTCGATTCAACTCGACCTAACCGGTGTCGGACCGATGCTTCTCTCGAGAGCACGACGCGCCGCTTACCTACATTCGCGTTTCTCTAGTTTAACCGTAATATCGCGGCTCGCGTGGCTCGCGGCCTGAATAAATATCGAACGCCTGTCGATCGAGCACCTCGATGATGGTCCTTCGGTCGTAAACAGCCACTCGGTGAGCCCGGAACGATTGCTCGGAACGGTGTGAATCGCTATGTTTCATAGGCCACTTTGCTCCGACTGGCTAAAGGACTCCGTCTAGTTTCAAGCGAAATAGACTCGATTTTCTGCTTCTCGCGTTTGTTATAGTTTGAAATGTTGAGAGGATCAGTTGGATATCCGAGGAAAGCAGAAATCGGCTTTCGTGCCGGTTCGGTATCGATTTCTTCCCGTAACGATAGGATCAAGTCTCGAACATTGTATGATAATATCGGTAGAATGTAGATTTTCATGCATGCATTAAGTTGGTGCGTATGAAATGTCCGATTTTGTGGAGAAGATTCAAACATCTGTACTTTTGGTGCAAATTAACTTTATTCGTCAAAATAAGCATCATCGGATTCAGCGCACTTTGCATCGATGCACGAGAGCATTTATTTCTATTTTTTCGTAAAAATGTTCATCTTTACGCACAAAATATCCGACAAGTGTTGATTCTTAAAAAAAAAAAAATAAAGAAAGAAAAATTATAGTACATAAAAATAAAAAGAAGTTCTCGCTTGTGCATCGATACATTCTGATCAGGAATTCTTCCTCCTCCACATTTCTGTATTTCCTCTTTGAACAGGACACGCGATCGCTCCCTTTCGATAAATTTGTTGAAAGCTGGAATCGAGAGAAACAGAAAGTGACGTAATTTATGCAATTCACGGTTAACGTCGTTTCAACTGGAACTTACTACCCGATGATATTTCAGACTTAAATCGCATTTTAACGAAGAAATCCGCGCCCCCGTGTTGGCTCCTCTGGTGAAATATCGCGACGACTCCTGCGGAGAACACCTCGGATTTGTATGCGTTCTGAGCAACGCGAACCGGCTCCCGACCGTCTCATTATTATCTCGTTCTGCGCGAGTAATTCATTTTTATGTACGTCGAAGTTCCGTTCGGTGATTCACGAGCGTCTAGCGGGAACACGTTTGAAATTTGCAGTCCGTTTAATTGAACGTTCACAGCGCTTTGACGTGGGAACGATAGAAAATTCCTTGATCAATTGTTTAACATTTCGAGTTTTTAATATGTTAGCGCATCACAGTAGATATCTTTTTCTAAAAAACTTCAATTCAGCACTTTGACGTGGGAACGATAGAAAATTCCTTGATCAATTATTTAACATTTCGAGTTTTTAATATGTTAGCGCATCGCAGTAGATATCTTTTTCTAAGAAACTTAAATTGTAGCGTGAGGGAAAACACATAAATTAAGTCGGTGACCAGCAGTGTGCAGTGAACTTTTTACATAATAAAGTCATATATCAGTTCATACATATTTTTATCAATTAATATTAATCAAGTCATTACCATAAATTATCCATTAGCCGCTTTATCTAAATTATTCATTCATGTTACGTTATTACAGCTTGTGACAGATCTGGTTGTTGTATAACCTCTTAATGGTGTCAGTTAAAATTTTCTCGTGTCCATACAGAATGTTATCGCCGATAGCAATCGAACGATCAGTAATTATACACCTAACTCCTGCGTTGCATAATGTGATCGATTAGGGACCCAACGTAAACAAACAGTGTAAAATTCGCTAAGAATTTCCTGCAGGATTTGCTTATGTAACGATGCTACAGATTCGGTCGCGTATTGTTTCACTCGAACGTTAAATATTGGGTTGTTACGTACACATTCTTTGTAACACGAACAAAATCTAGATTACAAGAATTCGAATTAACATATTCCTCTAAACCGAATGTAGAAAAACTGACGTGATACGATGGAATATGAATATTCTAAATTCGTGCAATATAACGAAAGAACAAACAAACAGATAAATTATACTTAAATTTCCGCGGGGACTCTCTTTCCAGGCTTAACGTGTTACAGTAAAAAATGACCCAACGGAATTTGCCTGATTCCGAAAAAAAAATGATAGGAGGAGCGATATATTTGTCCCGCGGCGTGCAATCTTTAAAAACATATGTTTTTCGTAATCGTTCGCGCGGTTCTATTATCGAAGAGGTGTATAAGAGAGGAGCCGAATTGGGGGAACATGCTCGGGGCGCGAATCTATACATATTTAATGAGAGCACGCAGTTGTAAAAAGCAGCTGGCGAATTGCTCCCCGGCAGAGCGACTCAGGGCGCAGATACTTTTATTCAAATCTCATCCCGCGGCACGGAGGATGCTCCTCGCGAAAGGCGCGAAAGGCATATCAAAAGAAAAATGCTCTCACCGCCTTTCCCGCATGCATAAACATAATCTCCGCATAATGTATATTTCAAAGTCTTCCGCTCGGCATCACTGCTCATTACTATTAGATTGATACGCGCCCCACGGTGCCCTCTGCTCGCTATTCTGGCCCTTCGACGATCGCCTTCTTCCTTCTCTCTCTTCTTTTTTCCTCTTTGCTCGTCGAATACGTACAGTAACTCGTATTCCTGCGTCGCATTAATATTCGGACACTTACCGAATTTTGATGGTGTACGTAGGAAATGCGTCATGCGTCTATGTCGATCAATCAACATATTGATACTTTGTCGGATGGCCCTTTTCTTTAATTACACGTCGCAATCGATTAGACATATTCGATGTAATTTTTTTCTAAGCAGTTAATTGCAATACACTTCCATTCTTCCAATAGTCGATGTTTTAATTCTCGTTTTGTTCCGATTGGTGTTGTTCGAATCTTAAGAATTAAATGACAAACGACAAATGACAAGTTTATAAGATACAATCGAATTTTTACTTTGTACTTTAGCTTTAGCAGTTCTAAGAAATCCAAGAATAATTGTGTGTAAATTTGTTAAAATGCATCACTTGCACTTGCAAATTCATATATACATTTATTGGTTAGCAATTAATTACAATGTCTTCTAGTTATTCTCTCAAGCTAAAGAAAACAAAGAAATACGAATAATCGTTCTTGCAACACAAGATTGGAGTTGAAGGACTTCAAGCGTACCTGCTCGATGAATTAGAGAAGATTGTTCCAGTTTATTTGGATCATGATACTAACTATTAAACTGCGGATGTTCATGCAAATTATATATTTTTCCATTCGTGTACATCCTCATACGTTTTCCTAGGACTCTAAACTTCGACAAAAAATCCAAGGATAAATGTCCTTAAGATAAGAGCGAAGTTGACTGCAAGCATACCTTTTCGTTGAATCAGAAAACGAGGAGAGCTCTAGTTTATTTGGAATATTCTCGTGGTACTTCGATACCGCTTCGATATAAATAAAAATGAAACTAAACTCACGGCACACCGAAATCCTCGACTTCTTTGCGACTACCCAATTATTGCCGCGCGCATACTTGGCAATAATTGCACAGAGCGCACGCACAGCGCACGACGTAACATTTCGACGCGCTCCAAAACATTTTCAGACCGATTAACTTCGACTCGCTGCCGTCCGTCAATCGTTAGGTAATGAGATCATGTTTGGTCCGTAACTGGACGTCGATCGTCCGCTCAAACGTATCGGGACGATCGCATAGAATACCTAGAGAGACTTTATCGCCGCGGTTTCGTGTAATGCTAATGGTCGCATGGCATAGCCTAATATGTACTTAAACGAAAAGGTTAATACGATAGGAGGGTAAATGCGCGAACATTAAGAAGCGAGATAAGGTACACCGGACAAATTATGAAGAGAACACGACGAAACGAGATCTCGTTTGTTGATCCATGGTACGATGGTTGATCCATCTCGAAGTACATCGCGTATGGAGTCCGAAACTTCGAATCCTTTTTATTTATACACTGCATATAGCGACTCGTATTAATATTCGGGCACTATGGTACTTTATTTATTACTATATATATATATATTATACTACAAACCCTGCCTTTGCAATTAGAATTACATAACGATGTGCATACGTAATACAGAAAAAATATACGTGCAAGACTCGTGATTTGTAACAAGCAAAACTAGACCAACAGATGCAATGATCAGTGTAAAAAAAACAAACAAACGTTATCCAAACTAACCAGAGAATAACACAGCGAGAAATTCTTACGAAATAAGATTATTCATTTGATCTACTTTGCAATTATTTCCCAGACCACCAACGGTCACCCCATTCCATAAAAAAAAAAAAAAAAAAAAAAATGGAAATGTTTCCTCTCGCCACTGCTTATTCCTAAGAACAAAAATCGAAAGATTTACCAAAGCACGGTCAAAGTCTAAAACGTCTCCGATTCTTTATTAAGGCGTAATGTCGCCCGGAGGTTTCATTTCTCCCAAGAACAAATGGGCCGCAAGTTATCACCCCGAGAGCGCGACCCTTCCATTTAAAAAATGTAAATTTGTTAATGCAAGTAGTGGGGGCGTGAAAATTCGCCGACCCCCACCCCAACGTTCTCGCAGGCACCCTATTACCTGAGACTATTATCCAATACAAAAAAATCAAATAAAGTATGCTAAGTTACGCTTCGAAGACTTTAGGGAGTCAGAGCTGTCGAGGGGTTGTAGAAACATTTTTTTTACTCTCTGTTTCCCCCAGGAGCAGCCAGCTCGTCGACAACACCCACAGGCCACTTGCGCACTTTCTTCGTTGCTTCCTATTAACTTTCAACAGGGTGTAAGTATTAGAAGGACCCTTCGCGGGATTTTCGACTCGACGAAAAGCGAGACTCCTGCGCTTGGTCCGAATCAGACCGAATTTTATTTTTGAAAGGTGATTCTATAAATTGGAACGAAACGGACTTCTTGACCCAGATATTACCGAAATATCTTTACCGATTTCAAAATATGGATCAACGTCGTATACAGTGCCAATTTTGCGCGTAGAAGAATAGAACATTTATCCTAAAAATCTACGTTTTCTTTATTAGGCTATTAAAAGTTCCGGGCTACGTACGATACGTTCTATTACAGTGTTTGTCGACACGAATGTCCTGCTAATACTAACAAAGATGCTGCATGAAAGGCAGCGTTTTCAGAACAAAAGATCCCTAGCAAGGGTGACTTTCCTTCAGTTCTCCCAACAAGAATTAATAAATCTTGTTTATCCTCCGCAATCTCTGTACATTATGTATCACTGCTCGTTCTTCGGAAATTCGACCGCAAAGGGTTGAAAATGTTATCAAAAAAATATCCTGCAGTTACTAAGCTTCGTTGATGAATGTGTTAATAAAAAAGGAATGCCCGAGTTATTCACGTGTCTCTGCATTAAAGATTTTACTCCGACTCCACTTTAACGTGCCTCTTTCCCCCATTCGGGGTCGCAACCCCTTAGGAAACCCCTTAGAAAACACTGCCCTGCACAGTTCTCTTTTTTTCTCGCTGCACGAGACAGAAATATGTAACGAAAGCGTTCCTGTCTGAGATGTGGAAATATGTCTAATACGATGTTTACAAACTTCTGTAGTCGTTAAAATTAAGATCGGATCAAATCAATCGTAAAATCCTCGCGGTTGACGGGACATTAGTCCGCAGATTGACATAAATTACGACAGAGAAATTGTAATGTACGTGCCATCGATAACTTGTGTTTACACGTACCGACAACGCACCTACACATCGTGATTCTCGAAACTATTTCCATATCACGTAAATGGATAAAACTTTCTACTAACAACCAGCTACGCACCCGAGATATTGGTGTTCGATTTTCTATCGATAGTTATATAAGCCGTAATAAGGAT
This sequence comes from Hylaeus anthracinus, assembly GCF_026225885.1. Classification (NCBI taxonomy): domain Eukaryota; kingdom Metazoa; phylum Arthropoda; class Insecta; order Hymenoptera; family Colletidae; genus Hylaeus; species Hylaeus anthracinus. The sequence goes on along the minus strand of NW_026534341.1, from coordinate 3,477,962 downwards.
GACGTAATGCGACGAGAAAAAAGGTATCGCGGTTGGAACACCGTGATAGACAACGCGAAAGTTTGATAAAAAAAAAAAACAGTAACATTTCACGTTTCGATAAGTATCGTTATTCGTAGTTGGCACATATCACTCGATGACATTTAATGCGAGCGAACAGATCTGACAACTGTTGTCATAAAACGATTGTAATGGTATGATATTTGATTAGGAAGCCTGACTGATAAGTACGAGGTGTTAAAGTCAGGATATTGACTCTAAAGAAAGAAACAAACTGACGATTAGTACAAATGATTGTCAGAGAATATTGTGCGTGACACTGTGCTGCATAATCTTCTCGGTTTGTACGAATAGTATATAATAGTAAGGAGGGGAAAAATTATAATTTGAATGCTGTTGGGGTCATTTTTTATTCAAAGAAGCATGGAAAGACTGATCTTAGAACTTGTGGGCGTAATCGAGTTGCAAGTTGCAATTCAGTTTCTTATATTTCGACTGCACTTAAAAACATTATCCGAAGGTGACGTTTGCCAAGAAAATATTCAATTTTGAAACAATTAGATTCCTCGACTGAAATGAATTCTAGAAAATGCGAGATCAAGCCACAGAAAATGTTTCGGTCGACACAATCGACCGGAGTGTCGAACCGCCGCTAAAGAAAGAGTTGTAAAAGGAAATGTCGCAACGTTGTGGACCAATAAACCTCGAATCGCTGTAACATTCAATAATTGCGAAGATAACTGCAATTTTATCCCGCCGTTAAAATACGCATTACTCCTGAGCACGCGGGAGCCACTTTTACCGCTCCCCAGCAAACAACGACAAATATGGCGCTTTGTTCCTCAAAGTACACCGTTCGTTTGCGAAACGCTCGCGAGCAATCGCATTCCCGCTCTCGGACCTTGACTTCGCCGATACAGTTTCTAGATTTATGAGAAATATCGGGCTGTCCCGCGTATGATCGCCACACGACACTGCTGGAATTTCCTGAGACTTTAGTGGCCATTAAAAAAACTCTATTCAGTTACATGTCTGCTTTCTTGCGCGCGTTACGTATAACCAACCGTGGAATACCGGTAGCCGCGACTCGCCGGGACTGAAACAATCCAGTTTCTCGAGACCTTTGACAGAAGTTTCAGGGATGAGAGGCACACCACGATAGAATACAAACTTTCATTTCTAGGATTCGGTTCACGGATTGCTTCGTAATAGTTACTGGCATAGTAGCTTGTTTACGAGAGTTTGGACGAATTCTCGACTTCGGTCGACGATTTTTCGAGAGTGTATCATTTCGGAAATGATTGCATTCTGATATTGGGACCGTCTGATTAGATGTACGATGTTATAGCGTGATTTTTATGAAGCTTTAAGATTTCGTTTGTTATTAGTAGAATATAGTGTCATGATAGTGTCGATAGCGAATATGAACATGGGTGTCGTACTGGTCGTGTATCGTAAGTCCAGGCAAATTTTATTAGTGATTACGTAGGATAAGCTTAGGGGAGCGTAAAATTTGTGAAAGTGATTCCTTGAAGGAAAAAGAATTTGTGAATAGTCTACATCTTAAAAACGCGACGAAGAGCATTTGTAGAGATAAACAGGAAAGCTTAAGATTGCAACATAAAAGATAGAAACTATCGATGCATATCTATGACTGTTTCACACATTGTCACGTATTAGAATAATATAAAATGATTTTTGATATAAATACATTCCTCGTCAGTAAACTAGAAAAAAACGAATATTAATCGAGAAAGTCGATAAAACTGTTGAAATATGGAGGCCCTAATATGTCGCGATAATTGAATAATAAATTATACAGAATTACTTTGCCCTCGTTAGAAACGCACGTATGCCCCTAATGACGTGGTATTTAGTAAGCATGTATCTATAAAAAAATATAGGGAAATGTTCTTGAGTGATTTATGTCCTTTAATGACCAGAGGAAGTTGCTGGTTAATCCCACGTCGAGGATACAGGCCATACTTGTAGTAATTTTGATTTAATCCAAAGATCATTAAAACGCTAAAAAGTCCCAGGACGATTTAGAATTCCTAAATTACGGTACCAAGAATACAATTTAAAATTTCACCTGAATTTAAATTATTTGTAAAGATTTAGACAATTATTTCAATAATATTCTAAAACCTCCGCAAACGTGTTTTGCTGAAAACTACAGGGATGCAGGGAGTAGAACTTTCGAGTGCGAAGTCCTTCGATGCTCTCGATACAAAATTTGTCATCGAGATTCCTGAAACGCCTGTCTGAACGCTGAACTCTAAACCGCGCGCGGCCTTGATACCAAGCGCATCGAAACAAAACGCAGCAAAGTGGCGCGCAAGACGTGGAGCTCTCTTTTTCTCAATGGGCGTTTTTCAAACTAATTAAAGCGGATATTAAATCACTTCTGCGGCACACACCCTTCGGTTTCGCTGACGTACGACCCATTAATTAACGTTTCCGATGCCGCAGAATATTACTGGCCTCTGTACCGCGGTAAAGATTCTCAGATATTTCTCTGATTGGATCCCGTGCTCCGAAAACTGAGGGAAACGGCAATTTAAACGCGGCCAGCGATCCGAAGGGCGGACTTAATCGTTCGCGTAAATTCGTGTAATTACGAACAACGTAGCGTTTGTTGTTATTCGATTCGTTTCGATGCGTTTAGGAACACCGAGAGGAAGAAATGACATGATTCCCATTTAACACGTTCATTGCCACGTCATTCGCGCATGTACGGCAGCGTGCTTTCGGTTACTGGGGCATCGTTCGTTAACTCTTCAAGAACGGGTTATGCGCGTTACATTTAAGACAGCGTTAGAATTTCGTGTAAGATAGAATACACAGGGTTGTATTTTTTAGGTATTTGTGATGGTGTAATTAAAAAAAAAATTTTTGACAAAGTTTTATCAATTCTCGACGAGCTTTGGATATTTTTAAATCCGAAAAAATGCTTTTTACGCAAGAGCGTAAAGGTCACCCTGACTTTTTTAAATGGCACCGCATGTTTTGGAGGTCACGACCTGGAGGTACGACCCTGAAACGACTGAACTCGAAAATTTTGTTGAAACGTAACTTCAATGAAAAATGATTTCCTACAAAATAAATCAAGCTACATCGGATGTTCGAACTGTGATCCATCTTCAACGATACAGAGCTACGATACACTGTAATACCTGGGAAAAGAATGAATTTCCTCGCCGAAAGTGCCTGTTCTTCTCCCATAAAAATCCCATAAAAATGTTCACACTCGCGATACAAAGATCCATTGAACGATTGCAGAACATCAACATGGTACGGTATTATTGAGTACGATCGGTTGAGTACGAGAAGTTCGGGATTCTTCTGATCGGCACTAAAAGGGTTAAACAGATTCTTAAATAACGCTTACCGTTCGATCAGAAAACTACTGACACGCTTACAAATGACCCGACGCGAAGGTTCATTTATTTTCTGGTGTCCATTACGCGATCGGCCGTGAAACCACTGTCGCTACCTGGGCGTCGTTGGTCGTTGCGCTACTCCCGTGTCGTTAGGTCGCTACCCCGCGGTGCACGGGGCCCGAGGGTGGGCGTTTTTCAAGAAGGGAAGGGTGACGGGGGGAGGGGGAGGGGGAGGGTGCACAGGCGAAATTCAGGAAAAAGGAAGCGAAAGGAAAGCGGACAGCGTTCCGACAAAGGACGAAGGATCCCTCGTGTGGCTCGGCACGAGTGGGTCAGTGACGTCGGGCACGGGACAGCGTGCATATATCGAGGGGGCCCGAATGATCTCGACTCGACGGAGACTCGAGGGTACACCGTGTAAGAGCGAGCGAGCGAATCGGAAGAGGCGTACTGCAGAGCGAGCGAGAGACGCGGCAGAGCCGCGGGCGAGTTGTATAATATGAACGCGCCCAGCCGCGGCGCAGTTTCGGCAGGCTATAATCAATTCTGATTGCAGTCCAGGATCGCAGCGCGATCCACTGGCCGATAGCTGAGAAAAAAGTTCGCGCTTCCAACTACCGGGCTGTACATGATGCCCGTCCAGCCCTATCGAGGGATAGGGACCCGAACACGGGGCCCGAACTCTTATCTACATACAAATTTCGAATAACGTACGAGCGCACTGTCCGGAAAGCAGCGATGGGCCAAAAGACCAGGTTTCGAATAAATCTGAAGTTTGCCAATATGTTTGTCACATTTCCACTTTTCAACATTTTCCAAAGAAGGAAACGAGACAAACGCATCGGCAAATTTATTCGAAGCCTAGGGTTCTGCCCATCTCCGACGGAAAGTATCCGACCTCGTGCTGCAACAGAAGAAAAAGCTGAATCTATTCAATGCCGACGATACCCATTTGATAGTACTCCCCTTTCGAAGCTGTAACCTTCTTCCAACGATCTTCCCACTTTCGGAAATACTGCTTGTATGCAACTTCCGGAATGGCTAACAGTAGGCGAAAACATTTGGAAAACTGTGGAAAAACATTTTTTTCGAGGACGTTAGAATGATGGAATAATTTAGAGACATCACGATACAACGGTTTGGATTAAGGATTAATTTATTCGAGAGTCCAATGTTCGTATTAGACATGTTTACATTTGCATACGAATATTATTAATCCTTTGCGCTTGGGTTGGAACCTCTACGGCGATATATGTTATTTAAAAGTGATTTTGTGAACGTACAATTTCAAATTCGCTTACGTCAGAATACGACTAATTATTAATTGAAATAATAATACATCGAGGCATGAACGGTCGTAGAGACGATTTTTCTTCGTAGTAGAGTTTTTGATTTCACAGAAATTTATTATAAAAATGGACTGGATTTGATTCTGTAGAAAAACGCCTCGAGTACAAAGGATTATTAATTATTGTTAATAACATTCATGTCATAAATGTTATCGAACGAGTATCGCTATATTCACGCTTATATTTATGATCAAAGTTAGATTAACGATTCGAAGGGCGGGACATTAAAACAGATCACCTAGACGGTTCATGATCGCAGATTTTTTGGAATATAATATTTCTTATTTACCCTTTGCAACATCCACCCGAAACTACCCGAAAAAAACCTCTCACAAACAATTTCTACCTTTACAATTATCTTCCATCTATACAAAATAAACTGATACAAGTGGTCTTGCTTTAAATGCTCCATTCTGTATATTATTACAAAGCGAACGTTCCTTTGCTGTAATAATTCACGAATGGATTTTCTGCAAAGGCATTTGGGCTCTAGTTATTCATTGATCGTTAAACAAGGCGAGGAACGTTTAGAAAACTAAAACGAGCCAATGACAAAAAGCGACACTGCGAGAACGGTAGGATGCACCGGCAATCGCATTTGCAAACACAAAGACACTGCTGTTTTGTGTAACCGGAAATTGCAAAGGTGGCTTGTTACAGCAGCTCACCGAGGTCTACAGACGCGGCCCTAACGAGGCAAAACAGCGTCCAATAAAATCCATTATCCATCCCTTTCGTACACCCATCGTAGGAATAACAACTCTACCGATAAACGGATCCAAAGAAACCGAGGATCGCGAAAAACGACCATTGGAAATAAACACACCCGGGTAACGTAAGGAAAAAAACCGTCGAGAATGTAACGAGAGCGCTATAAAGGAAATACCGCGTAGGAAAAAGGGTTTCCCTCGGCCAGAAGGAAAACGCGTATCGTACGCTCCGAGACAGGCGCGAGCAGAATTTTATTCAAGCACCGAACGGCGCACGTATCCTTTCTCTGCGACAACTATTAATCACTCTAACCGTGGCACTTCAACAACTTCTCCATTACAATTACGCATAAAAACAAAATAATCTTATCCATTAAATTCTAATATTCCAAGAGCTCGGCACAGAGTGGCCGAAGCTCACAATTAACATCGACACTATCGACACAATGATCGTCATTCGTATTTCGCTCGTTCATCGAAGCTTCTATCCAGATAAGAATTTTGCTCGTCTCCAAAACCATCCACCTTCCAAAGGGGTTAAATCGAGATGCGTGTAGGCGCGCTAGGGACGGAGCGAGAGGGCGGCGGAGACGGGGCCAGCATCCGGGGGATAAAAACGCAACCGAGTTATTTTATTTATCGGTCGGTCAGCAGCCAACCTGGCTACGCCTGCGGAGTCTCGCGACTATCGTTCGATTCCCGGTGGCGGGAAAGAGAGGAGAGGAGAGTCGGGCCAGGTTCAGGCCGAGATCTTCTCTCGGTTCTTCGTTTCTCCTGGCATCGAACGGTTCGGGGAACGGCGGAAGAATGCATCCATCGGTTGCATCGGTGCAACAGCAACAACGGCAGGCATCGCTGTTTCTTACGAGCCCTTTTTTCCACGCTGGTTCACTCCCGTTCTCTCTCTTTCGCCCTTTTGTCGTTCGCTCTTTCTCTCGTCGGTCGCGCGAGCGTCCGGCCCCATTAGCAGTTGGACGAGCCATCATTCAATAACGCTCTCAATGCCTGTGCGACCGTGTCCCCCGCGTATGTGTGCGTTCGTGGATACGCGTGTCGTCGTACGACTGATAATCGTGCACCAGTTTCAACTGGACGCACGACTCGCGATCAAATTCGGCCCCCGCGCTCGAACCAGCGCTATCGGTGCGTTGACTCGACACCATCGGTCCTCGAGATCGATCGAGGTCGAGAACACGTTTTCGGGAATCTTTTTGGAACGGGAAAGTAACTGTTTTGCAGTCCGTATTCATTTTTAGAAGCGTCTTGTTAATCTTGTCTCCTTGATGGGGTCTTATTACGATTTTCAAATTTATTTATGTTTTAAGGGCGTTGTTGAGTTATTGCTGGGGGTTGCTTCGCTCTTGTTTACTCTAATTTCTTTACTGGTTCGTTTTTTTTTATCAGTTGGTCAATTAATTCGACTATGGACCTTCTTCTGGTCCTATGTCTGCACGAGTATTTTATATCATTTTTACATTTTTACATTTGCATTCTTTGCTCTTGTTTCTTAAATTTCCACGTTACCTAAATCTCGATTAAATCTTCTTTGCTATTCCCGTGAAACTCTGTCGAAAAAATTCGAATTCAAACTGCCTTCTTTCCTTCTAATATCTAATTAAATATTTATCTCAGAAGTTCGACTATACAAAGAGTATCAAAGTGATCACGTTTCCCAGTAGTCAACACGTCGTAATTCGTATTTATTAATACTCGACTGTCAAAAATCGTGCTAAATCGTCGATTTAATAATGATGGTATTAAAAACATTCGCTAATCACTCCAACCTAATCATTTCGTTAACTCGACAGATCTGAATTAATTGACTGCGTCATGCCATCCTGCGCCATGATACGTTATGATTTAATGACGTACACGTCGCAAAGACATCGAGTGTTAGCGTGACTGGTCTGTCTGTCAGTCTCCAGAGAGACTGGCATATGATAGTATATATACATCAAAGATCTTTAATTCATATTGACACTCGAGCACTGAACGACTGATATTATAGTCGCGATCGACGCTTGGATTATGATTTATATTACTTATCTTAATTTGTACGTGCGACACACCACTTGCATAAATAACTACATAACACCGCAAAGAACGTGGTAATTTATTCGAGTAGGCAGTAACTTCGCTAACATTTATGACGAAATTCTCTATTATGCAATGAATGTTGAACAGCATGAAAATAATATTCGTCTATAATATTATTATATAAAACCTGTAAGCAGTCTGATATATTTATAAGTATATTAATAATATTTGATCAATATCATTTTACACAAGCTGTAAGCAAATTGGTATATTTATGAGTATACTTCAGGAGAGTTTTTATCGTTGTCAAAAGAGTTTATCATACATCCTAACCACCTACGATGAACGCGTTACGTCGTATTTATTTTTGTTGAAAATTAATATGCACCTCAATCTAAAATAATTCAATTTCATTAAAGTTCCATGAAACGTACTCTATTTTCTAAACGAAACAAATTGAGTTTAACAAGATACACGTGTCACAATTATATGTAGGGAGTCATGTTATGTCATGTTAACACAAATATTGATTCCAGTTCGTGTCAAAAGCTAAGATTGAATTATGATTTTTTTCTAAAATAAACAGGTTCGAATGCAGCCGGTTGACTGGACATAAATATTCCATACAGAAACTGTTAACGTGTTTGTTGACGTAACTAAGCTATTGAGAGATTAATTAGCAGATATTACCGAATCATTCAAACGAAGCGATGATTTTGCAAATATTTCCTAGCACAACGGATCCAACGTTACGGCGCCCACTCTCGTCATTTATAATGCTGATTAAGTCTTTCGTATTTATCACTTCGCTACCGTTGGCACGTGTGTAACCGGTTCTCGGAGTTTTCAACAAATTTCGTGAAAGCCGTCGCGATCCGATTTCACCGAATTACGACGCGATGATTAAAAAGATGAGCCAACAACGCGCTTATTAAATTTATGATCGCGTGCGAGTGATATATTTGACGCGTTCGGTCCTTTCTAGATCGCGAGCTCAAGCAACGAAAATAATTAATAGTCGAGGCTAGGAAAGAACATGTTAATATTTTTACCGAAGAAGAATTATTACTCAAAGCGTTAACCATTGTCGATCGTAATAAGGAAACTGGAAACTTTTTTTTTAGTCAATTAACACGTTTTAAATTTGCTCAAGTTAAAGAAGGCACTAGGTATATAAATTCTTTTATTTTCACGAACAATTATTTAAAATATTTTACATCTTTACTTAATTGCGAAATTTATGAGGATAATAATTGATAAATGTTTGTATCATTGATTCATTTAGGAGTAAAAAGATTGAGCGACTTAGAAATAAAACGAATGATTAACAAATTTCTATCTCACATGCCACGGAAGTTAATAAAAATCGTGCCCGCGCCGTATCATTACCGGACTTTCACACTTTAATTGAATCTGAGCTTAGCCGCTGGAATCAGCATGTGCACTGACAGACAGTAATTCGAGCAAGTCAATTAAACTCTCATTACGCTCTGCTTTTCTGCCAGAGGTATTCAAATGATAAGATCGACGAATAAAAGAATAGCAAATTCCATTCAATCTGTATTATTTCGAGATACTTAAGTTTCTTAAGGGTCGAAGTTTATTCTTTCAAAAGTTTTATCAAAACGATAGTTTAATCTTCCCAAACTATGCTTCGAAGCTGAGACGAACACATGTAAAACACTTTCACACATCGATCGATGCATTTCAATGTTTTCATACCGTATCTCGTTGTAATAAAGTTTCCAGTAAAAATGATAATATTCTCATCGAGATAAACAATTTTAATTCCATCGAATAATTTAATTTTATTGAATTAAAATGGTAGTCAACCAGTTACTCGTTATTCGTTAAATCAAAATTACCATTTTCTCTACAGAATTAAATATTCCACGACGAATAAATAAAACCTTACCCCTTTCGCTGAATAAACATCCGAATAACAATACATTGCTATTTATTCGTAATCTAATAACGAAATAAAACTCTGACCATCTCTGGATCAGGTGTTCGAGAATGTCGATGACGTTATAGCTTCTCGTTCAATGAAGAAATTGATTTTTACAAGTCGCAAAGTTTTGCCTGATTAGCGTCGATTAAAGGCAGGCATAAAGCTGATACCAAGCTGAACTTATCGTGCGAACGTTGGCCGCGAAAACTCGTTGTCACAGTAATTGAACAATTTAGCAGGAAGAGAATACGAGGCACGTCTAGCTGCCGTTTTGCCTCTTGCTTAATCGAGTTTATTCAAAAATGTACCGCTTATTACGACGCGGGACATTTCGACATCCGTCGACGCTTCTGTGTAACATCATTATCGATAAGATCAAAGAAATCCGGTCTGCTCGAGTTTTCAGTGGAAAGTAACCTGTCAAGTCGGTTGGCGCCGTTACACACGTTTCCACGACAATGAAATGCTCGATTTATGTAACTTCGCGGACACGCTTGAGCTTTGGACACGTACGAAACAGAGAAATTACCTTTGTTGCGAGTTTTGGAAAAATAAAGATACGCACGGAGTTGCGAAATATCGTGGACATAGAAACTGAATGTGGAGCATTCCGTATCCATGATGGTTTCGTAATATTAAACTATCGTTTTTTACGTTTCGACTTTTTGTTTCGGAGAATGATTGATTGTATCGAACACAGTTTACAGATAAAATATTTAAGAATAGGATACGATATTCCTTGAATAGTGTCTAAAAATATTCTAAAAATTACCTCAAGCTTCGACTTTCTGTAGAGAAATTGTTTTTTACGTTTCGACTTTTTGTTTTGGAGTAATAAACGTAATGATTGATTGTATCGAACACAGTTTACAAATAAAATATTTAAGAATAGGATACGATATTCCTTGAATAGTGTCTAAAAATATTCTAAAAATTACCTCAAGGTTCGACTTCTGCATCTTCTGTATATCAGACGACCTTTCTTCACTTTAAGGAGTTCATTATACGTCCGTAAAAATTACGACGCCGTGTTAGACACGTCACCTTAAAGGGCTCAGTCTCTACATTAGGATATTACAATTAACTCTAATGAACCTCATCGTATGTTGACCTACTTACATCTCTCCACCAACACAACTAAGACGATGATTAACGATCTCGATGGTGTACAGGGAACAGCTTTTCTCACACAATCTTACCAAATTTCGCACTCGTAACGTGGAAGGCGATCTCGTAGATAAATGTAATCTTCGCGTTAAATTAAAGGAAGTTTACACGCGATATATTGGACCATGCAAATCGAGATTTTCATTCGATTTCTCGCCCGTGTTGGGTAAAATAATGAAAGAATAAAAGTTTCCAATATAATCAATTACAATTAAAACAAACACGTTTCGAATGTACATAAATATTGCGACGTGGGGATGAATATTTAAAACTTCTCCCTCTTAACGTTGTTTGTTATATCAAATACTACTAGGACAATAATTCAAGTAATAATATTCCATAATACACCTATAATAATTAAAAAGAACGAATGATTTCAAAAATCCAACCAGAAAGAACGTTTAAACGCTATTAAACGAATATCATATCTCTCTAAAAAAAATCTTCACTGGTACTTATTATAATTTCTGACCAAGCATTCGAATTTTCGACAAACAAATTCTGAAATTCACTGCTTGTGTAAAACTTTCTGTCGCGATGTAAAGAAGCGTAAAAATATTGTTGATGCGTGGAACGAAAGAAGAGGCACGATATAAATTCGATTAGATCGATCGTGGATCGACCAGCAGCGATTATCAGGGGTGTTTAGTCTAACGCAAACACGATGTGAATTTCATCCGTCAATAAGAGATAAAGGCTCGGGGCCATCTTGAGAGTACCATGATTTTCGAGTGTACTGACAGAAGTACTCGAGGTAAGACACGGCAACAAGTGGTGCTCGACGCACCGCTAAGTCAACATCGTCTGCGTACACTCTCGTTCTCGTAGATCATGGTTGGGGCTTCTTTTCGCGAGGCAACTTCTGTGACATTATACCTCGAGCACCACTTAAATCTATCCGTCAAACATTCCCGCGAAAGGTATACTAAAAGCAAATGTGGTCAGGACTCTTTCGAGACATTTTAACTCGAATGTAACGTCGATCTAGAGAGAAGGGAAATAAAAGCGATTACGCGAAAATTATGGGAACGTGTACGACAGAACGTTGCTTGTACTATACATTACACGATTGGAGTATATTTTATGATTGAAAATCATTTTATGAACACGAGCCATAAATGGTTAACCGTTAACCTTTAAATCGAATTGTACGCTTGCAATTGGTTCGTTTTTAACATTTGCCTGCGTGGCAAATATAAATATCTTTTTAAATTTAATTTGGAAAATCAGGCTTCTAAGGGTTGAGAATCCGACAGACAAGGGTTTTTAATTGTCTCACGGCCACACGAATCGATGGAAAATGAATTTCAAGAACTTTGTTGCTATAATGTTTTCAAGTAATTAAGGAACGCGTTTATCCCTTCGATGAAAAGAAGAAGGATGCGATGCCGACGGAGGAGACCGGAGAACAGCTCCGCAGTCGTTACTTTGAGCGCTGGGGCTCCCGGATAATTGATAGCGGAATGCTAATAACCTGGACGAGCCGCGGATTATAATAAGTTTCTTGCCTGCCGCTTCTTGCGTCCGTTGCTGTTCTCGCTGTCACGAGCGATCCCTCCGTCAGCTTATCACGCCGATGCTAATTAATCGTCGAGAATCTGGGCGAATAAGGACAAATAGCGGGGAAGTTTTTCATAGTAACCCCTTCACTTTCGATTCGTACCTGCCACAAATCGTTCGATCTCCATTGAATTTTATTGGACTTCTCAAATCTTGGATCAGAGTTTAATCGATCGTACTGTACGCATTTTAATGATTATTAAACGCAAAAAAAAAAAGAAAACAATGCATCACATTTACGACACACCGGACAATGTGGTTTAATGGAAAATAAAAATTGTGTCAAGTATACGGTGAGATGTGTTAGCGTGCGACGAATTGATGAGGCTTGTGCTCGCAAACATTGTTTTAATTACTGATCTGTATCTGTTGGCAATGAAGAATCAATACATATTTGTGTATTTATCAGTAGATGTTAATCATAGAATAATCATAGAACATATTAATATTAATTAACACGAATAACAGCTGGGAATCAAAGTAACACAGAATATGATTGGGAAGAGGAATTATTGCGAAAGTGTTTCATTTACAATTTCACCGCTATACCACACCGAAATTCAGCGATAATAAGAGAATCAAAGAGGCACAATTATTATTTTCCATTAACAAAAGCTTTTCATCTACATATTTACTACTGTATCACACCTAAATTCATCGAAGGTGCAGAATTTAGTCGATCAGTACACATTGGGCAATTCACCCCTACTGTTGCACCGTTCGATAATTTCCAGAGGTCGATACACCTAGCGGACATGATCGACGCGACGATCGATGGCGTCGATCGCGAGATCTAATCGAGATAAACGGCACGAAGCGTCGATTTTGCCCGTTCGCGTTGCTTTTGAGGATGCCTTTCGAAAAGCAGGAACGTTCCTCTCTGTTAATCGTCGCGCACACGCGTTCGTTGGTACCACCGTGTACTGTAATTATTCACACTCCATAATGCGGTACACGGGCGATATGTAATACCGTGGCACGGCCTGGAAGGGAAGTGTACGGGCCAGTTCGTGTAATTATACACTTCGCGGACGTAATCTCCTAGGAAATTGTATTAAGATTTTTACGGATTCCCATGCGTTGTGTCGTAAATTCGTTCCCCAGGCGAATGGGAAGCGTGTACGGTCGAATTAGCTTCGGTTGGTTTCAATATTACCGAATTAATCACTCACGGTGCACTATTTGCCCGTCGTGTTTTCATTTATGCCTTTTCCCGACCGTTTTCGTTCGTGTGACTTATGAATATTGGTTGAACGGCGATGTTAGGTATCGATAAGGCAATCACGTTCCAGAAGAACAGAGTTAATTCATGGGTGTGTGCCCATGGTCTCTTTTAGTTTCTCCTAGGTGAACATTAGATAGGAGAGTTGGTTATGTATGTTCGAGGGAGGACCGTGAAATTTCTATATGAGAATTTGTTGAAATTTTTGTTTAATTACCATTTAAAAGCGCGGAAGAAACATTTTTTCGTCTTAGTTTCCTCCTGATTCCTTTTTCTGATTTCATTATACTTTTGAACAAATAGTTTAATATTTCCAGACTCTTTCGGTGGGAATTTTTGTTCATATAGAACTTTGAAGTACAATTTTTGTACATAGTATGTAGTAGATTTTCATTTTCAGACTTTCAAAATTGATGGTCTTAGGATGGTTTTTCTCATTTTTTGTTTATATTTAACGTATTCTTTTCTTCATTTTTCTAACAGCATTTATCTAAAATTTAGAACCATTTATCATATTAGAAAAGTATTGTACTACGAACTATTTTAAGAATCATTAAAAATTGACTTCGAGTCCCTTTAGGCATGCAATGACCAAAAACAAAATTTGATGGATTTCTAACCAACGATTACTTTAATTCGTTTGTTCCTCAGTGGAGGTTAAACCTCGTATACAAAATAAGTAATATTCTTAGTTGTAAAGCAACAGTACCATAACATTTCAACTTAAATATGTTAGAGGATTCTTCGCTGAGGCTTTTACAGCGAACCTTGCCTTACAATTAGACTTGCTTGCCAACGGGTAGCCATTTTCCTATATGTCTGGTCTTCACTCTTCGGTCTTAATAACAGCCATCAAGTGGCTAAACCACACTAAACGCTTAAACGGTCTTCATAGCGAAAAAAATTCGGATCACCAGTCGTACTTTAGCCATTAGATGCATTGCATCTGGTAGGCGTGCCTGAGACAGAATCCTCTGGAATAGCCTAACCTAAATGTCTTTTAAAGGATCTACGACAAAATACCAGAATACTGTTCTTACTCTTGTCACTAAGAATATTTCTTCTCATTTACCGACCAGCTCTCGCTTGCATACATATGTTTACATTGCTGTGGAGCGTAAAAATCAGCAAGAGTAAATGAGAAACAGTTAGACCAGAGAGGCACAAATAACTGTAACTTGACAAGTTTCGCTGCAGTACGCAGAACCCTGTCGACTTTTCAGTACAGATGTGAATTTTAAACAAATATATCAGTTCACTGGGAATGATAAGGCGGAACTTTTTTATATTTACAGTTTACTCGTACGACGTTTACTTCGAGAGATCAAAATTGCAAACTTGGAAGACCTTTTCCTGAAATTTAATTTTCGTAACGAACTTCTATCTTTTCGACGTTTGTTTTGGTAAGTAATCCTATGAATGATCCTATGAATAAACTGTAAATATAAAAAAAGTTCAAAGGTTAACTGGTATTCACTAATTGGAAAATATAAGATTGATGAAAGACAGATGCTATTACACCATTCGACTACGCGAAGTTTACGAATAACGATATAAGTAGAAATAGTCAGCAATAGTCAGACACGTTAGGGAAGTTGACCATACAACATCAAAGTGAGACGGACATATATGTGTATGTCAAGATTGATTTACGAATAAAAATTGCCTTAGTTTGTGTGTATTGCGATCGAAGTAGAAAAAAGTTCACTAAACATTTATTCTTCTAGACTTTAACACCCTTTGCACTCGGAGCCATTTAGTCACATAATGTAACTTATGAAGCATGTAGTTTACTTGAGCTTACTTGAGTAAAGATACTCGAGCTTATATAAATCTTTAGACATTGAGGAACATATGTATGTCAAAAATCAAAATTTTTAACTATTCCAATATGTGATAATGTGTGACACGGTTATAGATACGCATTGAGAGTTTCTCTCTCTTAAGTTGCAATCTTAGGCTTCCCTGTTTATGTTTACAAATTGCACTCTTATACAAATCCTCGTTGTCTCTTTTTCAAGGTGTAGACTATTCACACATTCTTTTCCCATGTAACACGAGCTCATATTTGTTATATATCTACATCTCAATACATGCACCATAAGTTTATCCCGTGTAATCAGCAATAAAGTTTCCCTGAACTTACGATGTCCCCTCGGAAGAGACATCCGAGTGCAAACGGTCGAAGAAATTTCTATACATTTAATGAAATCGTTTCCCATCCTTAAACGTCGTGATTAGTCGAGTCCCCGTGTTTGATGCCGCGGTGGACACACGATAAATATTTCGAAGCGATAGGATCGCTCGGCCCGAGATAAACTTGTCCAGTTGAAATTTATTAAACACGCCTGCGCTGTTACGCGCCGCGAAGAAATCTTACTTTATAAATATTATACAAGATACGCGTTTTGTTCTACCCGAACAGGTTTACGCGCCCCGAGAGCTGTCAGCGTTGCGTTATCAATGAACCCAGTTACCGTGCCAGTATTTCCCGGCGATTCCTAAAATTTCAAAACGCGAGAAGTAGTTGCATAAACCGTGACAGATCTTTCCACGTCGCTCACGTGTCGTCGACGACTGACCACGAAACGAGTTGCGCGGCAAATTATGGCTCTCGAGTCTGTTTTTCTTTTTTTTTTTTTTTCATAATGCGAGGAAAGTCGAAGCCGCGGTTCTCGGATTTTTACCTTCGGGGAGATACGAGATGGCAGAAACGCGGGAGAAATTTATTTGAACTAAAAGAAATCATTCTATGGGAAGCAATTTATTTCTAACCATGCGAGTTTGGATACATAAGTTCGTGTATTAGGAATATTTTCTGTATTCTTTGTTATAGTAATGGTAATACTAGATTTCGGGCTAAGTAAGGCTCCACCTTGGACGATTTAGTCATTTGGTAACCACAGTCGGGGCCCCATGATCGAGAAAATGGAACGCGCACGAGAATATCGTAACGTCGAAGAGAACGAGCGGAAAGTTCTCATCGAAACGCGACGTTTCTGTCATTTTCGTTAGGAGTGTTGTTTGCGCACAGTAAATTCTTCCCGCGTGCCAAATTACATTAAAGCTGGTACGTGTCGAGCATGCTCGCGATATCTCTCCACGATACGCGCGGGCGCGACCGATTTCTCCGAATAAAACCCTTCGGACGGCGATGCCCGCCCCGTGTTCGCCATAATTTACGGACGAACAAGGGGACATATTATTTGGCATAATGACACCGAAAGTGTATGAAACGTTACATTGAGCGCGTCTATGTTTCGTTAAAACAGCCACGGGGTGAACACGGTCGCGCGTCAAACTGCGTAACCAGCAATCGGTCATTTAATTATTGTCCACTGTCTCATAAATTATTCATTCGTCTACGTTTGCCGATCCAACGGAATTATTTATTGCGCGTGCGTGGTACGGGTAACAAACACCGTCTAATTATTCCTGCAAAAGACCGATATTTCTGCGCAATTTATGGCGATCATCTGCCGCGGGGCCGGCGCGGTTTCCTCGGACGTGGAATCAACACGTACGACGTGTTTCGACGGAACTTGTCCATTATGATAAACGTTAGTTTACGGTCTAGTCGACAGTGCGTGAAGTAATCGATTCTCGAGGGTGACGAACAATTTATTGATACGGACAATAACTGCTAGTTGGGCCTCCTTTAGTGAGAGAATTATCTTTGTTTTGCAAATGTCATCTTTCCCCCCCCTTTTTTTTTTACCGATGGGACGTAAATTAATGTATTAATCGAAGTGAACATTAGGAAAATGAAACTTTCTGCAATTATACTTTCCACTGCCCTGTAACGAAAGTAATTATAAATCTGCATTAGACCTAGCGTTTAAATTAATTTCCGTCGATGGTCAATCATTAATAGAACGAATGACTGAAAATATTTTCCAATGTATATTCATATCACTCATTCGCTGCCAGGGAAATTTAAAGCGTTTTGCCTTGGGCGCCAAGCTTTAATGCAGACGTGTAATCTATGTTATTATTTTGATAATAAAAAGTGGTATTAAGTTTGTTGTTTAAAAAAGAAAATTTACGATCCTCTTTTGCAATAAACTCGTAATTCAAAAAGCTATAAACTTATCCCTTGAGTAATTGCAATAAATTTAAAGAGACATCTCGTAGTTGGCAGTGAATGGGTTAATGATAAGAGCGACGCGCCGGTAGGACAGCAAATAAAAATATGACAGATTTATCCGCATCGAGAAAATCCACCGACCATAAAGTTTCAGTGAAACGTCAATGAACTCGTTGGTCTAATAGAAACCACGAGACAGCCCGGTATTTAAGCAAGATGTTTGCTCGAAATGGGTAAACATGGGAGTATTCGTTTAGCAGAGAAATATTTACAGGGTAAATCCCCAAACCCAACACTGCCTACCTATGCACTTATCCGCGCACCTAATCTGACACGGAAACAACGGAACTAAACTGTAAAAGGGCCAACGTCGGTGTTTGCTTCTCTTAAATGAACGCTTCTTTCGTTTGCTTGTGAGATTCGGAGTAGAGCCATACCATTTTAAATCCTCTCTAGACACACAGCAATTAAGACGTTTTCTGTGTTTAAAAACAGTACACGAGAAATCATTTATAAACATTTCCATGGTACTTAAAATATAATCGAAATTTCCTAATAATTATCTGAGTAGTCGCAAAGCACTGATTCAGGAGTAGGAAGAACCAGCTCGATAGCGATTTACTGAAAGACATATTCTTTGCATCTTTATATTCATTACGGGTTATGATGTAACTGTTATAGAATACGACAAACAAGAAGCACGCGCTACCCATGGAAATCGATTCAGACTAATTTATAGTGAAGGAAAGTTTCTTCTATCTATATCTGACATCGAATTAAAGGGTGAAATAAAGCACTTTCAAAAGATAATGAATCACGCAGGGTTATCTTCTTCTATTCCGAAAGTTCGAAAGATTGATACAATTCAGAGTATTTGATTGTTCAAACAAGACTATTTTCATCGAGTAAATACTTGTCAAAGAACCTAGCCACGTAT
This sequence comes from Hylaeus anthracinus, assembly GCF_026225885.1. Taxonomy (NCBI): domain Eukaryota; kingdom Metazoa; phylum Arthropoda; class Insecta; order Hymenoptera; family Colletidae; genus Hylaeus; species Hylaeus anthracinus. The sequence continues at coordinate 3,459,559 of NW_026534341.1, read as the reverse complement.
GTAGATATTTAAGGGTAATATAATTACGTTAGAAGCAAGTTTCTTCATATATTTCAAAATCGAACCTTCAACGTGATACCATTGACCAATTATAGCTCGTTTTGCACTCGTTACAATACTCAGATTCCCTTGATATACATATACCTTTGTAATCTATCACACGATGTTAACGTTTAAGTTAACGAAGTTGCGTACTACGTTTCAGCTACGTACTTAATCAGATCAGAAAAAGATGCTGCAAGGAGTTAGAAGGAATTCAAGAAAATTCTACCTACATGCTCATAAATTGCGTTTTTCTTTTTAGTAATCTTGCTCATTTGTGTGCTATAATATTTTGATCTTTGAATCTTCTTCAAGAATGCTGATCACTAAACCTCAATTCTATGTATACAAAATCATCTATTGATGGAGCATTGATGTGCATTGATGCACATATGCATTTTTCTTTGCTATTTTATTACACAACAGCGTAGACAACAACGTATGCACTGTTCCTATCGGAAGTAAGACATCTACGTTATAAAAAAGGTCACAGCACCATTGAAGATAGTTATTTTTGCGCCAAATCTGACAGATGTCATCAGAATTCTTGCGGTAGAGTGTTATTCGCGTTTGCTCCGATATGAAACATTGCGCACTGCAGGGTAATTACACCCTCGCATGTAACCCTGTTTTGTGCCTTAGCTATGCCACGGGCGTAGGCAAAGGTATGGTTACCTGTAGGCAAAGGTATGGCTACCTTTTAAGCATTTTATGTTTAAACCTGAAGAATCACTCAAATAACTGCTTTGTCACGATTCTAATTATTCCTTACTAATTTACCAAATCCTCCAAATATAAATTTGATTTCGAGAGTCTTTCTCCAGGCCCACTTCGAATCAAGTTTTGAACAGTTGTGAGGGAGAAAAGGTTCGTCCCACTAACCTGTAGTAAGTAAATCCCTGATGAACGTGAAGGTCCATAGGCATGGCAGGGTGCGTGGGCCCGTGATGTGCCGGCGCGGGGGCGTACTCACCCCCCGCTGACAAGGCAGGCTGCATCATGCCCGCCGCGGCAGCAGCATGGTGGCCGGCGAGCATCGCCCCCCAGTGGAAACCCGGTGCACCAGGCATAGCCGACGGATGTTCCAGTTCCAGGCCGCGGTGGCTCGTCGCGGGTAAGACTCCGCTTCCTGCGGATCCACCGGCGATACCAGCGGCTCCACCAGCACCGCTTCCGGCGACACCGCCGCCGCGGTGCATCAGCCAGCCCTCCACCACGAACGTCGATGCTGTCCGTTCGTTGAAACACTATACTCTCGAGCACTCTATGAAAAACCGGCACACTACGCGACAACAACAACAACAACAACAACAACAACAACAACAACAACAATAACAACACTTCCGGTCTTACATGGAGGCCGTCAACGTGCGTCCCGGGCGCCGCGAGCCTCTATTCCCCAGATGACGGTGACTGACGGAACGCGCGCACCATAGAATCCACTATTGCCCTCCGCGAACATGAACCAATCACGTTACCTCCAGCCCCCCCGAAATCGAATCTTCGCCACATCAACAAACCGGCATTCGTCACACGTGTACTTTCACGTCACATCTACCCAGGAATCGGTCACCCAATGTTTAATACCACGGGGCGACTAATCCAACGCCCGAACGACTTCCTCGACGTCTCGCGACCACCTGAGCGGCCGTAATCCCCCGCTCGAGAATCACTTGACACACTGTCGGCACATGTTCGGCGGTCCAGGGGCTACGCGAGCCCGGCGGCCTCTCCTGGAGCCTGCCACCGGCCCCGGGACACGGCTCACCGGACACCCTAGCGGTGCTAATCGCGCGCAGGCACGGCCAGTTGCTGCTACGACGACAGCGCTGCCTAACCTGGTGCGCGTGTACGTCGCCGGCGCGGTCCACGCCGCGGATGGTCACGGTTCACGCGGGGGAGACAGGTGTTCCTGTAGCTGCCTCTCGCGAGCCGCTGCAGCTGGACGGACCCGGAGAGTGCCGCAGCCTTTGGCTCGGCCATGAATGACGCGACGCTCTTCGAGCTACTTCGCGGAGGCGGGGCCTGCTCGCGCCCACGTGACACCTACCGCCTCCATCCTCTCCCTCTTCATCCACTGCCGCCGCCGTAAGCCGGCCGTCCTACCTAACCGCGATCCGCGATCCCTCTCCCTCCTCTTGCCTCCCCCTCTGCCGACGGGCTGCCACCACCACCGCGAGCAGACCACCACCAACGCTCGACACCGACGCCGACGACGTCGCGACGCACCGTCGATACCGACAGCTGCAACCGAAACTTGCAAACCGAGGTTACTCAAATTTCGAACGAGTTGCACGAATCACAGAGGAAGGGTTGTAGGAAGGGTTGACGTTTGGCTTTTGGTATAGGTTGGATCGCTTTCGGTTATTTTTTCGGATACTTTCGCTTCGAGGAACTTGAAGATGTAGGTAGCTGTAGAGGGTAAAGGTCGATTCAGACTGTACGACACGGACCGGCACCGACACGACAAAACATTCAAACACGCGT
>NW_026534341.1:3419569-3452030 GCF_026225885.1 Hylaeus anthracinus | reverse complement strand
TTTTATATCAGTTCTATATATATATATATATATATATATATATATATATATATATTCAATAATTCATTCTATTCAATAATTTCTAATTCATTAAAATTAGAAATGTTGAATTGAACATTGAATTTCAATACATTCATACACGACGTGTTTCTATTTCTTTCTTCCTAAAACAACAAAAGTACTACTACAATTTCGAAGCAATAAAACAGGAATATATACAGTACATTGTGTATTTTATGATCCCTACTGTATACATTTTCTTATTTTATTGCTATATATTTATTTTTTTTTTTTTACTTTACAAACATGTATGTGTGTGATTTTGTAAAAAAAAAAAAAAATAGCTATGTAGTATATCATATACACATGGTTAACATATGCGTATATAGTACATACCGAGTGTATAAAACGAAATAGTGTAATTAGCGAGCCCATTAGAGACAGATACGACCTGTGAGACGCAGTTTGGCCACCATTCCGTACATTAGAACGTTCTCTGACCACGTTAATGCCGGAACGTACGTACGTAATCCCGTTTCGAAATTGCAACGTGTTACTCGTCGCATGATTAAAGGGCATATCTATGCACGTCGGATTAAAGACCGCGCAGTCGCAGTAATAATTTATTTACAGCTCCGACTTACGATATCCTGGAACCATTAAGTAGATTCTCAGAGAAAAGTTTGGCCGCGGCTGGCCTACCTGAGGTACAGGTGTGAGTCGTAATAACATGGCGGGTGCGCCCTTTAACCTCTAATATCCCTACCTTCGCACTGACTTCACTAAGGCCGCCACAATCGGGCGCAGGTACACCGCAATCATCCTACCTCTGTATCAATCGCCTCACTGGATTATTATTGCGGATACACTTAGCATTGCGCTTTCTCTCTTTCTCTTTCTCTCTCTGTAACTTTTTGGCAGCGAACGCGAACTACATACTATACGAGACTTTCGCAAATAATTTCAACTTTATCAACGCGTTTGAAAATATCACTTACCTGGCACCTTCTTAATTAGAATATTGTCCATCAAGCATGTTCCAAAACAAACAAAGTTGGATCGCTACCGCACTCTAGTTTTCCTTATTTAAAATGAAAATATATTATACCGATTATTGTTTACGATTCGATGATCAATCTGTGCAGAATAAAAATGAATTTTGATAATACTAACAAACGTTCGATCAAGACTGCCAAATTTGCGTTCTTCGTTACGCAAAAATTTCTACCATTGATCGTTAGAATTTTCGTAAAAGCGTCCAGCATTTTCAAACTTGTTAGCAGTGGTGTGCCTTTAATTATCTCGAAATCGGTCTACAAGCTCCGAAACGCAGAAAATTAGGATTAGAGGGGCATCGTCGAAAGAAACTGAAACAGAATGTTGTCCAAAACTGTAATTTATTTTCTCCATAGTGCCAAAATACACTAGAATACTCCGTAATCGTAGAAAATATTATCGTTATTGATCGGATATAAGTATACGATATTATAGACGCAATGACATGTGAATGATGATTCGATGAAGTGAATTTTTTATGCGAATGGAGCGCGTGTCTGAAACGGAGCACATCGTGAATGGCAAAATTGCACGAGTCTGAGCAAAATAAAATTAACGATAAGTATATAAAAATGGGAAGAGATACGTAACCGTGCGGAAACACGTCTGTTTGATATTGCTTTTCGAAATGAACCAAACCTGATCGTTTCAAAATAAAGGAAAAAAAAAAAAAGATAAAGAAATAATGTAACGAAACTGTGATTTATAGTGCAATTTAAACGAACGTGTTTCTTTGCGGGCGAGACAATCCATTTCGGCGCAGTAACTGACGCAAAGTTTACAAAATTAAACGGCAGAACGAACCACCGGCGAAATTCATGGATGGGCTTAACGATAACATTGAACAAAAAAAAAAGAAGAAAAAACCAGTTGCATCGATCGTAGACACGATCATCGTCATCCAATAAGTTTACGTCCGACATTACGGCGCCTAACTGTAAAATAAAACGTAAAGCATACACGCTACTTAAAGTACAATAGCGTCTTCGAGATGTTCGAATGAAACTTTATCGACACAATCGAGTTCAATCTTCCGCGAATCAACTTGTTTTTCGTTATGATATGAAAAGTGCTTCAATCGACGTAAGCATACATTTTCTTTTTGGCGTCGATGCAAAAATATACTGATTCGTAATACTATGAAAAAGAGGTTCGCAGAGGGTTGATTTCGCTTGTAGTTTTAAGCAGACGCAATACAAACAGGCGATCGTACTTTCGATGGTATACGTTCGATAGCTTTGTCGCAAAATGGACCGCAGTTTCTTTTTTGGAAAATTCGCAACAGCGTGCAAAATTGATTGGGATTTGGAATTGGATTGCGAATTTTGTGCATCTACGGCGTGTACTAATACGGGGAAACATGTACAAAACGTATGAAAGTAAATAGTTTGTCAGTCGATTTGGTAATTCAATCAAAAGGAGAGCAGTGATGGCTTTTTAACTTATTTCTTAAGCATTCAATGTAATTAGTTCTCATATCTTTAATGTAATCACTTGATATATTTAAAAAATTTTATATCGTCTATTCACGAATTACCATTAAAAATTGATGCTACTTTAATTAATTTCCTAATAATACTATGTAATATTGTTTTGCATTTTAATTTATGGATGTTTAATTTATTTCTCAAGCATCGAATTTAACAAATTTTATATTCGCTATTCACGAATTATCATTAAAAATTGAAGCTACTTTAATTAATTTCCGGAGGATTCTGCTTCCCGATAATACTGTTTTAGTATTATTTTGCATAAACGCACATCCTGCATCAGTTCTTGAATATATTTTCCCGTACTCGCACACGTCGCGTATGCATAAAATTCACGCGTTCAATTGGTCGTGAATTTCGCCAGAAACTGCGGCCCTCCATAAAAATATCGACTATTATGATAATAACGTTCGTCGGCGAACCGTAAATGTATCTTTTCTTTTCTTTTTATAGATTTTTCCCCCAAAATACATATCAATACGTTTACACATCGCCTAACAGTATCATAATTTTCGTTAAAAGTAAAAAAACCGCATGCAACGTATATCTAAGTAGCTGCTAAATTAGCAACGCAGGTGAATACATTTCGCGACAAATCAAGCTTGGTATAAGCACGACACGATCATTTACGATTACAGGCGTGAATATGCAACGGAGAGAGAAGTAACGATACCTCTCGTTTTACTGTATCTAAGTAATATTTTGATTTCTCAGGTACATTATACACATTATCATAGGTAAATAAGGCTGGCGAGGCAAGCCTCGTGTTCGTCGAGTCCAGTTTTTCCATTCAACGTTCGTGGAGCCAAACGGCCGAGTCATAGACATTGAGTGTAAAACGTAAATTCGATGAACCAAAGACTCGTGAAACCATGGAACTTGGCGCGCAACGTTCTATTTAACCGATGCCTAACTGGCAACGTTAGAGGCGTCTGTGGCTTTTCAAAAAATAATACGCCGCGCGATAGATCCCGCAAGGTGCACGATAATGCTCTTTATTGCGGTGAAAATGAAGCACTTTTTCGCGAACGATAATTAAAGTAAATTTCACTTCCTTTCGTAGAATATTAATTCTAATTAATGTAGTTTCGATTAAAATTTTATTTGTTATCCTTCTCAGGGATAATCTTGAAAATCGACACTTCGATGCAAAGTATTCGAAAATACTTTATTTAAAAGGGAAAAATAATATTTGTTTAAATATCGAGACACATTGAATACAAAGGTTAGATGAGCTTTCCCACATAGAAAGTGATTTCGAGGTCTCGAAAACTGAAAAGGATAAAATAAGATTTTAATGATACACATTACGGACACCTTGAAGTGGTACACCGAAGGGTACGTGAATTTATAGCGTATGCTAATATGAAAACCATACGCAAAATAGTTATATGCGTTTATGCAAAATGAAATATTATCGATATTATTATACTAATTTATGAAATACTTATGTAAATACGTCTTGCTCTTGGTTTCCTCGTTAATATACGCTATAAATGCATTTATCCATTCATCCTAACGGAAAAGATGAACAGAAGATCAATTCTAAATTTCTCTGAATAATTACCACTCATATCGATCATTTAGCAAAAAAAGAAAGAAAAATCGCTCCATTTTCGTCGTTTAAGTTCTCTCTCTAACACAAGTGACTCCGAAGAGGGTCCTCTTGCAGATGTCAAGAATAAAAAAATCATTAGGCGTATGTAGGGAATACAACCGGCGCTTAAATTTTAAACTCTGTACTCTTAAGCTCTTCTTGTGTGTATATGTTTGTGTTTTCGTGTATTAGCATGCGTACATGCAACGCATGGTCACCGTTATCTGTCGCGATCGAGAACACGTAAGTACAGATCATTCGGTACATTCGTTCGATGACCTCAACGATCATTCTTCTTCTTCTTCGCACCTTCGTATCTTCGTTTTTTTTTTCTACCACTTTTTCTATTTTTCTTTTTTTCTAGTATCATACAAAAAGACACAATCGTCCGATACGACGCGGTATCACGAACGTTACTATGCTCTCCAGCTCGATCAGCTCCGGCTTGGGCTGATTCGAAGCTCTCGATTCTCGGTGTCAACGTAAATACGGTCTAAGACGCCCAGAACGCACAGGCGTGCACAAACGTCTCCAGAAATACAAAACCGAAGTCTGCGAAACGCGTTGTGCATTCCACGAACCGCGTGAAGCATCTCGACAGAGGTTTTATATTAACGCTAAACACGATAACACACTCGTTAAACGTGTACGCTTACACAGTAAGCATCGTGCGAAATATCTAAGCACTCCTAATTTCATATCTAGCGACTGCGAGCGGCGCGTCGCGCGAACCTTTCGTCATTTTACTAAAAGAAAACCTCGCAAAGTCGCGTCGAGATCGATTGGCCGCGGAAGGTCACCCCCACTATCCGGAAGACGTCAGAAACTCGTGGAAATATTTCTCTAGTTTTTATGAAAGAATTGACAGATATTTATTCTGGAACAAATATAGAAACGAATAGTAATTTAAATGTTCGGTAGAATAAACGTCAGGAATAAATTTCGATGAATTGGCTTTACCAATCATTTATTATTCAAATAAAATTTCATTGAGACAATGAACGTCTATCTGATAACGCTTTAGAGAGTTTATTCAATCGAACATTTATCGGAGTAAATTTACATTCGTTCAACGTGAAATATAATTACAGTTTATAATTGGAGAGCTTCTTTCAAAAATCGCAGAAAACATAAAATTCTAAATATGCGCTTCTTCTCAATTATTTTCTTCATTGATACTTGCAAATTGTTTCGATTGCAACGGTCAAAATGTCTTGCATTCGTAATTACGTATGCCCCATATTTTTGTAAATAAAGTTTGATTCTCTAGTTACGTCTATTAATAATAATAACAAACTTTAGCTTAAAAAGGTATATATCGAGTAATTATTAAGAAAGTCAGCTCTTCAACGTAAGTTGCAATTATTATTGAACAAACAAATGATAGAAATTATACGAAACGTTAATTTAGATATGAATTTTGCCCATTTCTGCTGCTCTACTATTCCTGGCATAATGAATCTCCGTGCTTGTGGTACAGAGTGGTGAGGATAACTCCTTGGTGACATTCGGTGGCCAACAGAGTTCGAATCGACTGATAGTAGTCGCTCTGTTCGCCATTAAGCAATGCTCGAAAATCTGATAAGTATCATGGATTTCATCCAATAATTGTTGCGTTAATACGAAACGTTTTCCGTCGAATTGCTTACTGAAAAATAGAGCCCATCGCGTTTCACTTTGAAGCATAAGACACTTGTGTTCGTCCCAAGATGAAAATCGAAAGAATATGCTTCCTATCTTCTACGAATTCCCACCCCATACAAAATACCTCACAAAATAGACTTCTTTAATTTCGTTCTCCTCTACGAAAATCAATAAACTTCTGTTTCCTTTTTTCTTTTTCTTTATTTAGAAAATATACTATCCGAACTTATCTTGCGATTAGTTCGCTACTTTCTCAACGCATCTATTTACACTACTAATTTTTATTTTGCGTTAACTGTAAGGCTTTCAAGTATTGCGAAAATACAATGACGGATTATTTTTTTCTCATTGAATTCACGACCAGAGCAAACGTAGCTGAACTTTTGCATACATTAAAAACGAACTGCTGAGCTCGATGTAAGCTCTCGATCGGCCATTCTTGTTCTTGTAACCGTTTAAGAACTATGATACAAAGCGATTAATTGTATGTCCCATTTTTCTAGATTTCTGTTTCTCTTTCTTTCTCTCTAAATTCCTATCGTATAGGCAGCGAATGAAACTACTCGCTGTTATTATGAAAAATAATATTCTCTACGGTATAGAAAAATAAAATTCCAAACCTTTGCCCTTATATATTTTTTTTTTTTTGGTCACCGATTTTCTATCGACATTTTTCACTGCCCGGATCTTCAAACCAAGCAAACACTTCATTCCAATCGAACCAATCGGAAGTCCATGAAAACTGTATATTTGAACGCGTGCACAACCTTATTGCTATCTAACATTAATCACTTGGAGAATCGTCGCGATAGTCAGTATCTAACTTGAAATTCAATTTAATTTGATCTGTTTACAGTTTGATTCTTCGGTAAATTATTCCTTGAAAGTAGAAATTATTGTCAAGGTAAATTACAATCAAATTAAGTTATTTCTTTTTATGGTATAAATGAAAAATCGAAAGAAAATGTGAATGTAAATTGTTGTAATATATCGTGAGGTGTTTTAGAAGTTTTTATATAATCTGTTACATAATTCTGTTATTTAAAAGATGATTGATATATGTGGACAATATTGATACATACAATAATCTAATTGGTGTCGTTCTGAAGAGTGATTTTTTTTCTTCTAAGTTCTAAATGTTCTAATATGTGTCAAATAATTAAGACAAATTTGATAGTGTAAAAATAATATTTCTGAAGAATCTACAACTGGGTATCTTAATACAAGTTATTGATTTTCAACCAAACAGCCATTTTGCAGCTGTTGATTGTCAATCAAATAACAGTGTTCCATAGTAAACTCGAATTTGACCAAAATATTAACACAAATAACATTGAATTCAAATATTATAGCTTTCCAAAATTTCCAAAAAATAAAATGAAGACCTACCAAAGTAACAAAATAGAGTTCAATGAGAGTAACTGACTCAGAACTCTCAAAAAACGATGACAAGCGACGTCCAAAGCGATGAAACGAAAATACAAAACACGCGATTATTGATAATTCCGACGTAAGTGTCAACTGCATTATATCGTCGGTCGTTACTCCTCGTAAATACGATTACACAAGTAGAAATTCAATAGTCCAAGCACTAACTAGAAGCAATATACGTATAAAAAAATCATTTTTTCATAGTATTTCGTTAATCGTTTGGATACGATGGGTTTTCTCGAACTCCAACAGATCCTTTGCTCGAATGGCAAGAACCAGAGAACATTTCTCTCGAAGAATCGTTCGTATCGTTCGTGTTCGAACGCTCGTTAAAAATCGCCCCCTACCTCGAAGATCATTCGCTTCGATCGTGCAACTTTTGCACACTCCCACTTTTCTTTCGCTAAGAAAATCGTCTCTTTCTCAAATTTTCTTTCTTTCGCTAAGAAAATCGTCTCTTTCTCAAATTTTCTTTCTTTCGCTAAGAAAATCGTCTCTTTCTCAAATTTTCTATCTTTTCGCAGCGCGCTGTACACGTTCTTGTACATTTAGCCCGCAGCGTGACGCATGATCTCGTCAAGAAGTCACGATAATCGTCACACGTCTCGTCGAACTCTCGATTTCCTCGTTAGTAAATTCACGACGGATCGTCTATTCGTGGTTTCCGTCGAGCTCGCGAGGAATAAATATTATGCGACACTTGAATCACTCGGTTTGTTAATAGAATGTGTGAAATTCGAGAGGAACTTCAAAAAGATTCGTTTCGTTTGTTCGTCGAAACTTTGTGTTTGCGAAGAAGCAACGCCTCTCGCGATAGGACTCCGTTCTCGTCGTTTACGGAACACCATTTTCTAGAATTCCAAAGAAAATAGAAACTGTAACCGTCTCAGCCGAGAAAGTCGTGTTTTCTTTAGAATCGAGGAAACTGATGTCCACCTATTTAAGTTTCTTTCCGATCTGAGAGGCCCTTCGATTAACAAGGTAACCGAAAAGGGAACTTTTGAGATCTGTTCACGAAAGAACTCCATTTAGCAGAAACTCCATTCTGCTAAACCTTAATCGACCGTCACGTTGGAAATATTACGTGCGTCTTCTCTCACTCTGCTACCATTTCTTCTTTTGAAATTTTACACGTACGAAGCTGTAAGTACCTCGTCGTATCATAACGAGACCAACTTTCTCTTGTGCATATTCTGCACGAATATTAATCCGCTTCCACGCAGAATCTCGTCTACTAAGGTTCTGTCGTTCTCCCACGGTAGCATTAAATGCGTACAACGTCGTTTAGCCATTGCAGGCTGCAATCATCTTTACAAAATTATATAAAAAAAAAAAAAAAAAAAACAAACAAACAAACAAACTCACTGAAAACAATAAAATGATGGTATTACTGTCGTTTAACATCGCATGCATGGATATATATATATGTATATAGTTGTTGAAAAGTGTTCATACATTCGGAAATACTTTCATCTGTCAGCGACAAACTCGTCGTTATCTATCTGGTCTGTTTCTCTTCTCGCGAGAAAAAAAAAAAATAAAAATGTCACCTCTCTGAATCGACGTTAAATTACGAACAATAATATGTATATATATATATATATAACTTGCAACATATATAAATAAATATTTATACTATATAACAAAGGATGCCACATCGTTTCGGTGCTTCGAACATCCTCGAAACCTCGTGACCTCGCAGAATAAATAATTACCGCCTGCAAATCCACTGGGAAAGATAAAGTTTCCTCTTTATAAATACTTCGTTAACCTTATCTGTCGATATTCTCGTATCGTTCCATCCGGAAGTACGAGTTCGCGTGTTCTGACGAGGTTTCGACGTTGCTTGGCTCGAAGAACCAATGACCATCCGTGTGGCTTCGTGTTGCGAACACGGGTACAGTAGGTATACTAAGAACACGAACTATACTTACCACGCGTCGCTTCTACGATTTTACACTCATAAATATTACCTTGTAAAAACGTATAAAAAAAAAAACAATGCATCTTTGCGGCATCGTTTACGTTTTTCTTTTTTTCTTTTTTTTGACGTAGTGCTCATTGTTCGCGACCATTAGTCGCGGCTCAGTCACTCGTTTTGCGTCTTTCATTCTTTCCTTTTCTTTTTCTTTTTTTTTTTTGTTTTCGTTTCGTTACGTTTACGCTTAATCGCAACTTCAATCGAGCGCACTTTTCTCGCGAAACGCAAATTCGTTGCATCTTTAAAGCAGTCTAAAATTTCACCGAGCGCGAAACAGGAACGTCTCCTGTCGCGTCGCGTCTTTGAGCCAGTGATATTGACAAACGGTGGCTTTGAAAAATATTCTAACGGCAGTGTACGGTTGCCAATGCGTTGTAAATTAGACGAGATCGGGGATCGCGCCACGGTGATTTAGAAATTAACGGTGCGTTTAGATGCAATTTGGTAAAAGTGATTCTTCTAATCGAAGTCACTCGAATTTGGGGGTTGATTGATGTATGTGTTTGTGCTTTGAGATACGAAGAAACTTGTTCTTCGGGAAAGTATTCAGAATTCTATTGAATCTGTATTACCGCTCAAAATTAGTAACAATATGTTGTAATCACCTTAAGAACCGCTGAAGTACGAATTCTCGTAGATGAAAGGATGATATTGCTAAATTTGAGAAAATGAGAAAGTTTGAAAAGTTTTGATTTATAAATAGCGTGTATAGTTTGAGTATAAAACCTGACTGATAATAAAAAAAAAAGTCAGACCGTTACAAATATTAACCTTAGAGTACCACAATTAATTTTTCGTGCATCGACGATCCCACTACTTGTCTCTATTGTTTGTGCCGTCAGGTAGTTTGTAGTTATTATTTTTTCTTACAAAAGTAGCAGTATTAAAATGATGCGCTGTAAATAATAAACTCGTGTGCATTTCATTAAAGCTACAGTCATAGGATTCTTTCAAAGTTGTAGTTTCCACTCTATCGTGTTTCAAGTAAATCGGTGTAAACACGCGAAGGAATATCAGAATCCATTGAATCCCATTGTGGTACCCTAATTCAGTATTTCTCTTTCAGTGTTTCTTTCGTCAAAACAAACATTGGATTATTTATTTCATAAGCATTTAACCTTCGACTTGGGTTACCCTCAGTATAACAAGATTAATTATAAAACTGAAAAGAATGTAAAGTAACTATGAATAAATTTAGCACGAAGTACATCAGGCAATCAAATATGTATGCAACCCATTCATAATTAATATTTGCTATTGAAGAGGATCTGAATCGAATGTCGCAACGTTTATTACATTAGTAAATTATGATATATTTGCTTGAACTATATATGCTATAATGTTTGTTTTGAATATGAGAAGCAATACCCATACCTTTTATCAAAAATATTTTTCTGCCATCAGATACTACAAAATATATGCATAAAATATGTTTTTCTTCTTTGAATGTATACTATACTTTGAATGTATGCAACTTGTTTCGAGTTTCTTCGCTACAAAATATAAAAGTATCAAATTTTCAGTTCATAAGTCTCCTAGTACGTATAATTACATTGAAAACCTATCAGTACTCGAGGCAGAAAATATTGGTTGCTAAAGATCATGGAGAGATCTCCTCCCAACTATTTTGTTCTCCCCACTAAATTACTTAAATCCCTTCTATGTTCCATGAGCTTGTACCAATCGCGTTTGAGAATCAATCAAGCCAAAAACCAGAAGGTACATATCCACTCGCCTCTCAAATATTGAATCGAAATGATATAGTATAAAAGTATCGCGTATCATGTGATAAACAGTTGCGAAAAGTGTCCTCGATTCACCAATATTTTCTGCCTCCGCTATAATCTAACTTCTTTGTGATATGTACACTCTACAACATTATTTCTTTGCCTTCTAGGTGAAACCAACTCATGCACCAACGAAGACCCCTTCCCCTTGAGCAGCTGTCTTGATTGGTGGAGAGCTAGTGAATTTCCTCTGGAAGGGTAAGACTTCAATTTTATTGTATTCAGGTATCATTGCACAAATATCCAAAGGTGTATACGTATATAAAATGAACACGTACAATAATATGCTGGCAATCGAACAAACTAGTTAAAGTTCAACTAAAGTGTTCTTTCTGTCAAAACCTCATTAATGCTCCCCAAAATATGAATACCGAATCTCGTATCAGCGGTTCGTAAGGTGTTAAAAAATTCAATCTATCGCTATTGCCATCAGAAGAAATCAACAGAGTATAATAAAACTCCCCCTCGTTCATCAACCCAATAATTGCAATTACAAGCGCATTGGCAGCGTTTTCGAGACTTTCTCGAAACAATTTTATCGAACAATTTTTTCGAAAATCGTGCGCTCTTATTGTCGAACGGTGACCTGGTCAGCGGACGCTAGGTCGAGGCTGTTCTCCAGCTCGAATCGCGCTTTGTGACTGAGGGATCGATCGGTTCGCCTGAACGTGTTCACACTCCTCCGGAGTATCGAGGCGCGGGATGATGCACGCTATGATTTACCAAATTATGCCACGCGTGACGTGGTTTTCACACAGGCGGCGGTCCTCTGACGTAACGCAGCTGAGGGGTGAGCGAAAGATTCAGAGTGTTGGTCGCCTCGCAGCAGTGAGGCTCGAGCAGACAGGCGGCGCAGAAGAGGGCGACCAGGGCCAGCTGAAAGGGCAGCGCAGCCCTCAGGATGCGCCAGACCCAACTGTGGGGCAGCTCTGGCTCGTAATCTGGATCTCCTCCATCGGTTGCGCCGCTCTTCTTCGCGACCGGCACGATCTTCTTGGATCCACCTTTCGCCATCTCCGTGGAACTGGCCTTTTTGCGCTTGCTGCGAACACGATAAAGGAAGATCGCGTTTTATCTACGGTATGGTACAGGGATGAATTTCATTCTTCGTTTAGTAACCACTCGGTACAATGAGACATTTTTATTTTAACTTTCTATGGGACGAATTTTGTTGTGCAGACAATTCGCAAGGCATTTGCTTCGATATCTTAATCGTTATTAAAAAAAGAAAAATGTAAAAAGAAAGAAACGACAGAAGTAAACCAGGTTCGTGCGATCAAAGAGATATTCAGACTGTTTGAATGATAATTAGAATGGTTTCCGTGTTCGAGATTAAATTAATACTAAAACAGACCAACGACAAACTTCTCCTTACCCTAAAACTTGAAGCTATCCCGGTAATCAAACAAATTAATTTATAGGATCCCACGGGTGGAAGTAGGACCACGAAATGAGCAAAACGTAAGTTCCGGGGATAACCAAGTCAGGGGTGCATCTTCGCAACTTGGAACTTCTGATGTAAAGTAACATTCAACATATTTTCTACAATACCGAACCGTTTCATCATATTTTAAACTTCGTTTATTAATACTCTCGATCACTTTAAATTTAAACGAAAATACAATTGCAGGAATTATTGTCAGCTTATTCAATGTACATCGAATAATTCAATAACTAAATTCGTATAATTTAAATTCGTTAAATTACATCTAAAGCTAACTAACTGTCTAGGTAGCATCACTATACTTTTGTTACATCCCTTAGATGACGTTAGAGCGCACTGCATACTCAAAATTTGATACAGAACACGTACAAAGACAATTAAAAAAGGCAATACTCTCGGTATCGACGGGTTAAAGTCTATAACTTTTCTTTCTTGTTATTTATTTAGAAGCCAGTATGTTATAGATTTTTATTTTAGATAAGTGATGCAACTAAACATATTTCTAGAGAGATGAACTCGAGAAAAAAAAGAAAAGTACGATAACTTGGTCGCGAGAAAGGGGCGACGAGCTTTTTTACAGCTTCTTTTATGATGCAATATGGCTGGCATTCTTTGCCCGCGAAAACTAAACCTATTACCCGTCGTCGACGAGCAGTGATTAAATGCGACTATAAAAAGGCATCCTTCAAACAAAGTTAAATAAGGCGGGCCCCGGTGATAATGGGAATTCGGGAGTAATTGCGATTGAAAGAGCGGGTCACGAAACGAATCCGCGTTGGAGGGGAAAATAAAATGAAGAACCGTACGTTTTAAGACCGCATTCTGTTTCTAATCGCAATGTTCTGCTCCTGGAAATATTAATTCAGGAATACCACGACAAATCGTGAACATATTGAATGCTTCGGTAATTGCTCTGCAATGATTACAATTACTCGCAAAATCGTTCGTCCATTTCAAACTCTATATATTTTAAGTATTTCGAGTATTTATCAATTTCAGAGTTTGTACATATATATATATTTCGACGAACGTATTTTAATTTTTAAACGTGTATAAAAAAACATGAAGGTACAGAACTAATCTACTCGTCATAAACGACACAGAAATATTCACCGTACCCGCATGGCGTTAAGTTTCGTTGCTGAAATATGAAACTAAGTTTAGCACGTTTCGAAGAGCGTAGAAATGTAAAGTGTTATTCGTTACATATATTATAATTAGTCGTTATGTTACAAACGGGTTAATTTTGAATAGCCATCGCGAAGTTGCAGTACAGTTGAAAATGTTTAACGCGGTTTTTCATGGGGATAGACTTGACAGAGCCGGGGGCGCGTTCATTCACAGCCAGCTTCTTATATTCAAATGAGTGGACGCGTTATGGGAGTAGAACTATGAACGAACGAGCTCTTGTCCCCGCGTCTAAATAGACGCCTTCATTCTTTGCTTCTCATTTCGACGTTATGCAAATGGAATGCGAGCCGAGGAGGTCGTTCTTTATTCCCTCCGAAGTCGTGGCGTCTTCAGACGCCTGAATAAATTAAAAACTGCGCTTCCGTGCGTTTACCCCGAATGTATTTCTGGGTTGCATTAACCGTTTGCGTACACTTTATTGGAAATTAACGAAAAGCGGGACGCTCGTCGACGGGATACCCTCGCGAAAGGTACGAAGACGAAAGTCAGAGAGAAATAAAATTATTTCAACTTGTTCAGAGAAAATTAATTGAAAGGAAACGATCATTTTATGTTAGATTTTCATTTATCAAGTGAAATATTATCGTTTCGGCGACGTTGATGATATATTTTTAAATTATTTATTTCAAAATGAAATTTCACTTTTCCCCTTTGGATAATTTGTGACTCGAGTTACTGTCACATATGGAGCATAACGCAGAGACGCGCTCAAGGCAAGCTGGGTGAACAAGTGATAGGGATATAACACTGTCTCAACCTGACGGATATCAGTGTATTTTCTAATAGAAGCATCTGACGGAAAAATGTTTCAAACGAAATTAACTTGTTTCCATTTGAAGAATTCAAAGGTATAATTTTCTACAAGGCTTTCCATTCAAAATTGTTAAGTCAGCTCTCGTTAGTACCCAAGATGTTAAGTTAAGAGGGACACATATTCTTGTCTGTAAATTTCGTGCTCATGTAGAAAATGAAAATATCAGAGTCATCCTGAAAAGACGTGTCGTGTTACGGTCCCAACACCGTCATTTTACTAAAGAAACTAATTAATTTTGTTTCACTGTTCTAACTTGAACTTAATTTGACTTATCGTCCCCACCACGAAACCATTTAGTTTCAGGACGCTCCACCGAATCGCGTCTACCAATTCGGCGTTTTTGTAAAAAATGAAAAAAATAAAAAATGATCTGGTTGAATACTTATACGACACATTGATGTGCTTCGATGTAAATCAAAGTTCTTGTTGTCGGTTCAATAAAAATTCTTGGAAATGCTTAAAAATTCGGGCGGGGCAACGCGGCGCGAACCCTCGTAAAGAATTACGTCAACCAGTCTCCGCGATGAAAAAGAGAGTACTCACTCCGCGAAATGGTGGACCTGGCTGCTGGTTCGTTTGGCAGCACGCGCCTCGACGCTGGCAGCGGTGCGTACGATCAACTCCCGGCAATGCTTCTGCAGGTCGCGAAGCTCCGTTTCGGCGTCGTCGACTCTCTTCCAGAGTTCGGTGAGCGCCTCGCTACCTGGCGCCAGTTGGTTCTCCAAGCTGCGTGTCAGCCGTCGCAAGGCTGCCAATCGTCGCTCGCGTTCGCTCAACTCTTGCTCGCTTCCGCTATCAGAGATCCCACTGTCCGAGAGCGAGCCACCTTCCTGCGTTAGACTGATCGGAGACGCGTCGCCGAATTTCGTCGTCGCGACGCCGCTCACCTCCTCCGTGGTCGCGTCTTTCAGCACTGTCCCGTTCTGCAACAAGAGCATCGGACACGCACGGTCACTTTAACTGTCTCGTTGGTGGGAGAACGTTTTCGTCTTTCCATTTGGATTCTTTGGATCGCGGGGATGAAAATGGGCGGTGGATGCACTTGCTGGTCGTGCAAGTGGTTTGGAATCGTGATATCGTATCATTTAAATAGCACGGCGGTGATATGAGATATTGGAGAAATTTGTCAAAATTTAATTACAGGTTTGACGTTTTCGAATAAAACGTTCGTTGTGAATATACACAAGTGTAAAGTTTATTCGTGTACATATGTATAATGGAAACAGTTATTGGGAAACATGAAATCCATCATTCAGTTTGGGAGAAATTTCTTCGACAAACATAGAGAGGACGAATATAAACTATTACGGCTAAGTGCGGTCAATTTAAACTGCGAGACGTCTCGTAGTGGGCAGTGAATGAGTTAATCGCGTTTTGGTTGAGGAATCAAGTGAATTAATTTACTTTAACACGTTGAGTGCCACGTCAGTCATCGGTGACTGACACTGAACTTTTCCTTCAGGGCGCGACAGTCGTCGGTGAGACAAATACGCGTAGAATACGATACGAAACTAAGATATCTACGTTACCTTAAATTACTGAAAATTTATTTAAAATTTACTCAATTTTTATTTGTTACATGACTGTATCATTGATGGATTTATATAGCACAATACTGGAGCTTTCAAGTAGCGCTCAACGTGTTAAATAATGGTAAAATGATATTTTTGTTCGCTTTTAAAGCAGAGACGCCGCCTAAGATTTCGCCGCGATCGATTACGTGGAATATCATGAAAGGATGTACTTGAGCCGTGCTCCTGATTAGATCACGGGATGCCGATAGGTATAAATACACCCCGAGAGAATACGATATCGAATATTGCGTAATCCAGTGTTGGTTACTGCCGCCGGGCAACCGGAAGGCATGTAAGACGATTATACGAAGGAAGAAGGGGCGGATGGGGCAAGTGAAAGAAAGGAAGCAAAGAAAGGACGGGAAAATGATGTTGCCATTCGCAGTGAAACTAAAACTTCGATTAAAAATACTTTCCGATAACGGCAAGTTCAATGCAATAAAATCCACTGATACAACGCTCGAGACCAACACAGAAAATAGTCTCACTTACGTCGTTGCGTCGCACGTGATTACAATTCGAAGTGACAAACATCCCCGCGCAAGATTCGGCCGTGCCAAAGGGGTTAAAAAAAAAAAAAAAAAAACCCTTCGTCCCCGAACATTCCCAGTTGCCGGGAATGGTCGTGGTATATCGATTGGCGTTCGATCGACCCACAAAACCGTTGTCTACGACATAATCCCGAAAACAATCCCAGAACCGTCGCGAACCGATGCCGGTGTCACGTAACAGTTTCGGGCTCGATATGAACTGGAACCCCCAACTCCCGGAGAAGAAAGGAGGGAAAAAGAAGGAAACGAGGGAAAAAGGGACAAGAGGCCGCGACACGAAAAGCTGATACCAGACAGCAGTGGTAATAGTAAAAAAGTGGCGTGGAAGCAGAGTGCTTCGCGAGAAGAGGACCGAGCCGCTGGCAAGGAGAGATCGAGGAGAAAGAGATAGAGAGAGAGAAGGGGGGGGGGGGGGGAGGAGTGACTCGAAGTCTAGGAAAAGGGGATGGAGGGAAGAAAGAGAGGGTTGGTTTAGGCTGTTGCAGCGCCAGAGACGGGGAGGGGGGGGGGGGAGGGAGGGAGTGCCTCCGGTAATGAAAAGCGCGATCCGCATACCAAGTAGCAACCTTCAACCTAACCTATATATATATATATATATATATATATATATAAGTCGGTATACTCTTGTATAACGGATAGTAGGTACGAAGTGAGTCGAGTCAGAATCCACGTTGCCCGAAGGACCAATCACGTGGAAGAAAACTGCGAGAATTCCTTATTTCCGGATCTGTGCGCCGCCCCTGTAACCCGCGCTTGATCTCTGATATCGGTAACCTTGGAATGTTCGAGGATGCTGCGGTGGCACCGTGGGGATGACGGTCACCGTGTATCGAAAATAAATCGGAGGGTGTCGGAACCGTTGGTTTCGATGGATTATTATTAATTATACGCGCTAAGAGTACGTTTTCGTTATCTAGCTACCTGTCCTATTGTCTATTGTCTGTTGCTCAGGAGATGGCAGCTCATTTCTTCTATTGGCCGGGTCAGTTACATCGGCAAACGCGTGACGAAGGCCGTGAACAAGATAGAGCGAGAGAGCAATAGTAACTATTGACGTAACGTTAACTCTTGGACACCAAAGAGTTTGACAATAAGCGGCTCGAGTCACCGGTTATTGTCAAACTCTTGTTTGATATTTTTTTTTTTTTTTTTTTTTTTTTTTTTTTAAATCGCTGAAAGTAAGCGAATTATTTAAATGGCATATTTTAAATGCCACACTTTGTATAATCAGTCCCATAAGTATTCGTACCTTCCATGTTTATTGACAAAAGTTCAAATTGAATGATGAACTTGATATTCCCAAATAAACTTTTAATTACAGGTGTATACGTACGCGTAAAGTCTATTCGTGAACTTTTTATAATGAAACTAAAAATCACTTAATATTTCTGCATCAATTAGATTAGTTACGATCCGCGATCGTGCCATGGATATTTACCCCAGCGTTCCTCGTCCGTCATCGTCCAGCAACGATTTTATCGCGCGTCTGTTTGCCCTTTAGGCTATTACATTAGTTTCATTCGTGTCGCCAAGTCCTAATTATACGTCGCGATCGAATTAGACGCGTCTAATTATAAGATAGGATAGAAATAATTCGTAAGCCCGGCAGGTTCCTTGTTGCATCACTGTGATACAGGTTGCACGTTTATTTTCCTTCTGCGATCCTTATCGATACCACCCTCTGCGCATCGAGACGACATATGCGACAGGGTGGGTTGGTAACTGTAGTATAGACGCATGCTAGATGATTCCCTCGTGCAAAAGTGACAAGGTACATGAATGATATCAATTAACGATCATGTTAATTAATAGTCGTAATTTTTATATAAAATCTGGGCACGCCAGAGAGAAAATGGTGGCTTCAAAGTTGGGAATGAAATACTTGTTTGGTTATTAAATGTTAAAGACTAGTAAAGAAGGAGAAAATATTAAATATATACACAATACGAAGATTATTATAAAATATTCAAATGTACGAACGTTATTCGTAAGTAACTCCTATTTGCATCGTTAATTTACTTGATAACTTCTTATCTTCTATTTATCCATTGCCATCGTTCAAACGAGTGTTCAAAGAAACACATAACGATTATTCGTGTTACGTGTATTTTTATTGCGAATGGATCTACATAGAATAAAAGTGTATTAAAAAACACTTGGTAACGAAATGTTGATTGCTCTTCTCAAATTGAAATTAATATACAAGAAGAGGAACGATTTATTCATTCTTGTTAATATTTTACGGTAAATATATCTTAGAAATATCTTTAAATATCTTTAAAAGGGTTTATTAATACAACGTTTTGGTTCGCTTAATTAAAATTCAGAGTTATTTTCATTAATACCGAGTTCTCAAAATCCTTCAAGTTTCTTAGTGAAAAGCTGTCGCCCATGTATGGCTGACGTGGCGTTCGACGTGGCAAATCTAACTATGCCATTCGAACAGTAAAATCGTTCTCATAATTTAAATTCACTGTTTTTGAATCTGCTCGAGTCCTAACCAGCTATCCTGATATCACGAGAGATTAACATATAACAAAAACCCTGACCTTGTCGATAGGCACACATATGCCAGCATACACAAATTACTAAAGTAAATCTCGAATCGTTCCCACAAACTAATGGAACAACACAATCGTCCACCCCTAGCTCACCAAATTAGCCCAACGAGGAGAAAAACAAGCACGTACTTACGTTACGCTACTCGTGAAATCCTCCTACAACGAAGCAAATCGTAAATCCAGCCGGCTCGACGATCGCGCAAGACACGTCTAAGAAAGCCAACGAAACGCTAAAAATTCAAGCAACCTCAAACAATTCTTACCGCGTATCGACAGAGGTGTCGCGGTTCGCGATAACGAGCGAACGGCCGCGAAACGAACGAAGAACGCTCGGACAGCAGGCGAGCGAGCAAACATCGTGGCAAAACGGACACGTCCAACTTTTTACGCGACAAGGGACTACCGGAAGCGCTAATCAACGAGCGACCCACGTGTCCCTTAAGCTTCTGGGCCACGTAGAAATGTTGGGCTCGTCGACAACGGTGTATCCGCAGGCTACGACTGGTACGGCGGAGCGATCCTTCGCCGGTGATATTAAATTTGTATTTTTACGCTGATTCCACGGGCCATTCCCGTACGTGAGGCGAAAGGGAATCGCCTGGGCGATTAACGATCCGAGCTCCCCAGGGAACTGGCGGGTTCCAGAGGTAGCCCAACGCCACCCGATAGCGGCTCTGACCCGCCGTATGCGATTCTGAAGCCAAACCCTCCTGGACTCCTCGAAGTCCCTCGCTAATATTTTATTTAACGCCTATCAAAATTTATGGATTTCTCGCGGTCGAAGGAGCCACGATCGCGGGTCCGGTTCGGAATTTAACGTTCGCTGGATCGCGTTCAAGTGGGAACAATGCAACCGACTTTCGAGTAGGTATTAAATATGTAGAGGAGATGTCGTTGGCGACTATACGAATGGGAATTACCCGATGGTATCGCTCGTTCCGTTTGTTTCTAATGGTGGAAAATGTTGCGAAGCGGTACACTGGTCAGGGAATCAAGTTTGCGGGTAAACGCGAGTGGGTAGTTACAATTTGTCGAAGTTACTCAAGGATTGAATTATTTTCTTTTGGTGTAATTTTATATCCTGGCTCACAAGTGAAATATCGCGTTTGTCTAATTTATCTAGTCAAAACCGACCGCATTTCGCCATTTTTTAAACGACTTCGAAAGGGAGGAGGTTACTCAATACGACATGTATATTTTTTTTTTTTTTTATTATTTTTTTTTCTAGAGAAACAAATAGAGAATCGTCAGTCGCGATCGACCTGTTACCGTTCCACATCTCGAGAGCCACCCCCGGCTGGTTTTATCGGTCCAATCGGAATTCCTTCTTCCATTATCCGTTCGTCTTTTTCCTAACCCGAATGAAAATAAGGAGAGAGAGACAGCAAAAGAGGAAAGGGAAAGGTCGTAATGTCGAGCAGTTCGTCGAAGCGGCGGGAAGAGTTTCCTCGCTCGCTGCCGGTTTAAGGGTCGTATCGGAAAGAGGAGAAAGAAAGATGTATAATGCCGAGTGCATGAAATTATCCCTCTGGGTGTTGTAGATCGACGGAACCGAGAGGCACCGCGGATTGTTCCGTCTTGACGGGACTTTGAATACGTTAAAGCGGAGTCGCGAGTCGCGGAAGGACTCGCGAGGAAAAAGGCTGCCGAGAGAAGAGAAAGGAGAGGTTGGGTGTCGCTCCCGGGCGCCGTTCTTACCTTTTGTTAGGGTAAAAATATCGTGTCGCGAGCCATACGTCTTCCCGACAGGCGAAATAAGCGCGGGTACAATTGGAAGTTGCTACGACGACGTTTTTCTTCTCGGTCGCGCACGAACGGCTCCTGCGTCGCCTCCTTTCGCGTAGCGTTGCAATCATCTGCTCGTTACACGCCAACTTGATCTCCCTCGACTACAGAATTAATCCTTCGACCGTGTGAGAGAATTTTTCCAAGCCGACTGACGCTATCCGACATCGCGGTGTATGCTCTACGACGGTGGCGCGCCTCGCGGGTTCCATTTCAATTTTTATTCTTGAAGACAATTTTATTAAGGATCCTTTTCCTTGATAAGAATACGAGGGTGTATTGGGTTGTCCGGAAAGTTCGTGAAAATTTTTAAGAAAAATTCAAATTGTGCCTTTGAATACAAAATTTGAATACAGCGAGGTCCATAACTAGTGCAAAGTGCAAATGTGTAAAGTGCAAAAGCGTAAACTGAGATTAGATTTAGATTAGCAATCAATCCCACAGAGCCATTCTCCACGATTCTCCAAACACGACTATTTTGCGTTCGCGCGAAATGACCGTTTTCAGAGTTCCATTCGGTTCATTCAATGACACATTGTAAGCGAGACCAGTAATCGTGGAAAATGGTTCGACGGTAAACATTTTTCACTGTCGCATGAAAAGCGTCGAAAGTGATTCCGCCGAGGCAGAGGGAATATGTCGTAACGTTTTATCCCGCGAACATCTGGACCTCTTTGGCGGGGAGCACAAACGCGTAAACAGTTAACGCGTGAACACGGTTACGGCGTCAATGGCGAAATAGACTGTTTTCGCTACTCTGTGTTTGACTTTCGATATTTTTCCTGTGCACGTTTCGAGTAACTCTTTCTTCGATGTTCGGGTCGTCGTCGAAACTCAAGTTTACCTTTGTAAGTGTGTTGGGTATAGAAAACAAACCTAAAAGCTTAACATTGAAACTATCGAGCTGCTCGATTCGACCCATGTACTTCGATCAATTTTTTCTTAAAATCAATGGTCAATGGTTTTACAGTAATTTTGTATCGAATTAATTTTACGAATAAACTAGCTTACTCTTCCTCTCTCTCTAATTATAAAGATGTGAGAGATTTATCTGTCTTCGACGATCGAATTTAGTTAGGAAATTTGTTAGTCAAAAACATTGGGTACATTTTTATAATATTATAGAATAAAAATAATATTCCACGCGGATGAAACCGAGGGGCATACCTAGTCACCTATAAATGAGACAATTCTTCGACCACTTCTCTACATAAAATATATTCTAATAACTAATAATTTAGCGATATAAATTTCTCTTCGTGGAAACGTCATCCAAAACAGATCTGTTGAAAGGTACAAGTTCTGAAAGGATCAAAGAAAGGATTACTTTCACTTCGTTATTCCTGTCAAACTGCCGGATCGATTGGCCAATGGATCAATTCTGTTATGGCAGAGTGTGCCAACGCGTACGCCGTCCTATTATGAGCGACGATTAGCTGCGTTGGAACGACTAAAGAGAATTCAGAGGCGGGCAAGGGTCGCTAAATGCGCGCTGGCGAAGCGTTTTGCATCCTGATCCACGTCTCCGCGCGGATAATGGGTATCCTCGACTCCACAGTCGGTCCTTTCCATTCCTTTCGTACTTTGATCGCGCCTTTTCTCCTTTATTTCGCTGCCATAATACCTATTACTCCGTCTACGGAACATTCACTCTCGATCGTGGCTCTTCCGTCCGAGATTGCTTCGGACCTTCTTCGCGCGCGAAAACCATTTGGTTGTTAGATGTGCCGTAGGAACGACGTTTCTACGTTTATGCGCCCGATTGCTGGGAATATTTCGTCGGATAGGACGAACGAGAACAAATAATATCAAACTACCGACAACTGGGCTGCGAATTTCTTCGTACAAATTCATATCTTTTACTGCATAGACGGAGAACAGAAACTTAAAGTAACTTTCGCCTTCTACATTTTGTAACACGTGTTTCGTTTTGTATATTTTCTATTGTTATCTATCTGTTCAAGTGCCACGTTTAAATAAATTGTATACGTATTTTAGAATTAATTCAAAATTAAGGAACACTCGTTGGTGTAAAATTCAAGGAAAAATTATTCCTTGTATTTCATACATCAAGTAAATTGCCGTATATTTACTTTACGTGTATTTTATTTAAAATATACTAATTAAACATATTCAATGTATATACATATATACATAATATACATAATATACATAATACATCATAGAATGTATCGAATGTATTCAAAAACAAAATTCTCAAGCGTCTTTTGAAAGATCCTTTATGTTCGAAGCGGTGTCAATGTTTCGCGAAAATCTAATTATACCAAAAACAACACGTCTCCGAGGTTCCTGTTCGCACATTTTACAACGAGATGGTGCAGAGCGCAAAGGGTTAGTTTTTCGTGCAGAATCTCGTTCGTTCGAAATGACGAAAATCCTCGCTAAATCGTTTAGCCGACGTTCCCACGGCATCCTTGATTTTCAATCGGTTAGATAGCTAGTAGCAATTATTCAACGTCCTTGGATGGGATAACGGTTCCCGGGGGTATCGCTCGTGTGCATGAAACCATTTCCCCGCTTAGATTGGGTGAGTGGAAGGACTCCGGGGATATAGCTGTTCTAAGGAAGGCGAGATTATAAGGCGAATCATGTTTATTGGTTCGTCTTCCGCTCGGCGCGAGAAACTTTTTCTCTCGACCCTGTTTTTGTTCGCGGAAACATCTGACGGCGAGGGATTCCTCCCAGGGGGATGAGAGTACGCTTTGTGACTGGCATAACTGATTCAAATTTTGGAAAATATGCGACACCTCGAACAAACGTTTCGCCTCGTATCGGGATCGATGGGGCTTGTCATTTACCATTTGGTAATTGAACGTAATTTTGTTCCAAAATTTGCATTCCAAACACGACTTGAACTGTAGGAATGATAACAACAGTAACGATAACAGAAATTTCTTTTTAAATACAAACTTTAATTTAGGCTTGGTTGCCTTAATTATTGGCCCTTTTCTTGGATACAGTCGTGTAAATAACATCGAGTAACGGGTCAGCGTGTAAATAAATACGTATAACATTTTAGCGTGTACCACGTACTATTTCGTAATCTCTTTAATATCTTCAAAATTAATACGATAATTATTTGCCCATTGCACGCTTAAAATTTCTTCAAACGTTCATAAACTTGGAATTAATTTTCTACCTTAAATGTATAATTGAAGAAACCAATTATCTACGTTTCCTTCAAACATATAGTGTACCTGTTGAAATGAGTTTATCTTGAATTTACAAATTTCGTGTTCGGATTAAGTTACGCGTGCGCCAATTCCTTTACAAAGGAGAATCGTTTATTTCAAATCGTTCACTTTACGCACTTGGGTTGTTTATTTGCGTGCAGTACACGACAAAAAGTAGAAAATATTAGCGTAATCGTCCGTGAGTAAACGAGACTATCTGACTACGCCAAGTTTGATTCATATTTATAAAGTCGTACTGGTAATGCTACCAGCCGAGGAACCCGGAAGGAGCTGCCAGAAGGGGAAAGAAGGGGTCAGATTAGAGGGTACGTTTGACAGATGACACTTGTCGATATCGTGTTTCGGTTAAACGCCATCGCATCCCCCTATTTCCCGGCATATCCGTCTTGCATTTGCATATAAAGTAAATCTCTTGGTAAGGTCGCTTTGCGTCGGCTCGCCGCTTTATGGACTTAAGGAGAAAAGTAGCTCGAGGTGAAGCAGGTGGCAGGTTTGTTATCGTGACTTCCGATTGGCCTGGCCCCTGTTACGCGTCCCGTAGAAACCTGTGTCGTCCCGCCGCGCGATATTTCCACGTCGACGTTGCTCGTTTTTCCTTCAAACGCGATTAGAATAACCGACACGATGATTACTCGCCACCGACGTCTCTATTCCCCTCCCATGTTCGTTTCTTCAACAATTTTATACTTCGTTTTGTCGAATTTTTTCTCGACGCGAACTAGTACCAGGTGTGGAAATAGCAACGTCAGGTTTATTAAGAATAAAGCGTTTGAGGTATCGTTGAATTCGACTTACGAAGCTTCCTTTTTGTGTGTTACAATTGTATTTTTCAAGTTTATCAAAAATCCTGACAAATAACTCGTCGAAAGAGTTATTAATTAAAAGTATCTCTTTCGCTTTATATTCGATCGTTTATAACCGTTATTTAAGTAGAAATATTTAATCGTCGTTTTGTTATTATACAGGGTGTTCTACGTGAAAAAAGTAAGTCGAAGATATAGAATAAAAATTTGTCGTGTAAGATTTTGTTTTCGCGAAAATCAACTGTGAATTTTCGTCGGGTTCGGGCGCACTCGATCGTGTCTTACCTGACAACTGATGTCCTGTTTTTCAGACAGTAGCCTGGCGACGTGACGAACCGACGAAGCCACTTCCGATGTTGCTCCCGCTTGGAGGGCCACGTCCAATACTGCAAGGGTGTCTTTGTCCCTTCGCAGTGCGCACTGTAACTCCGTCAAACGAATGCTAAACTGCTGGACGGCTTGCAGAGCGCACAATTGTTGATTGCCCCTGAAAAGTAAAGTATAAATCTTGTTAAGAAACTTCAACTAAATTTAAGTTTAATTTATATACAAATTCCTTCGGTACTAAGTAATAGAATCGATTGCGTTGCGTTGAAACCATACTGCAACGAAAAGAAGACTGAGAGCGATACATAATACCGCGATAAACGCATAATTGAGAAAAAAAAATTAAGAAAGAAGCGCGTCAACTTCTTTAACTTTCAAATACACGTTCGGTTCGCGATAGAAATCGATTCACGAGGCTCGGCAAACATCGATTCTTCCCGGGTCTGGGAATCGGTGGATGAAATTGAATGGAAAAATCGCCAGAGCAGGGTCAACACAATAAAAAGTGGAAACGAAGGCAAAAGCCTCTTGGCAAACAGTAAGGCGTCGAATTATTAGTGGATCTCCCCAATGGCACTATCGGCAAATAAAAACACTTTATTCGAACTCAATCTGAACGTCCCCGAGGCTCGTTGACAGACAGATCGACGAAGACTCGCTTCGAGTTCGTTCTACATTGGCGTGTTGAATACAGAAATCACTTTCATTCGAGAAAAAAAAGTTTAACTAAATCGCAATCGAGCCACAGAATTTTAAATACGAATCTTTTTCAATTTGGATCCATGGGAAATTAATGAAGATAATCGCTCGAGCCAACGCTCGACTTTCTATAGGATTTATATGAAGATAATATAGCTTTTAAAAGCAGGAAACCTATTAAAGTTCAATCGACAGTAATACAAGACGTTTCTACGAGAAACGAAGTGTCATCGGACGATTTGTGCGTTATACGGAACAGTCGCGTGCGCTCGTGCAAAGAATAGAAATTTCAGGCTATCTCTGGCTAACAAGTTGGCTCGACCTTTGTAAAAGCCCAGTGGGTCAGTAGCAAACCCCTTCGCGTGGGTCAAATCCCTATCAGACAGGGGAATCAAGTGCTCATACGGCAATTAAAACGCGACCGTTCCGCGTGCGATGTGCTTCTTCCTGCAACCACGTATCAATTTTAGGCGCCGCGATACGCCTCGTCCTTTTCCTGTCTTTTCTCACTGTTGGATGGTGTTTGTCTTAGGGTGTTCGATTTTCATTTTATCAACTTACATTTGCTGAAATAAAATTCTAACTTTCAAAATATCATTTTTTTTTTTCTATTTTCTCGAAGCGTAGATGTTTAAAAATAGCTCCCAAAGGATTTGGTTGGATTCGGTAAATTAACGAAATAACGAACGTCTAGAGAGAGAATTTGATGATAAAAATTTCGAGCATTTATAATGATATTCTTAAACGATATTGAAAACCTTTCAGAAGAAAGTGACATTGTCATTCTAATAAAAAAAGAATTAAAGAAAAATTATTCGTGACATAAACGCGAAAAATCAGCTAAATATTTTAAGAAGTATCGAACATTGTACACCTTTCCGTAAGATAAAGAAATAAATATCCGGCGTGTAACCTACGATAAAATTAGTCGATGCACCCTCGTAGAAAATCGTCCAAATAGTCGTTTCTTCGGGGGTGGTGAACACTTTGGAAATATCCGAGATTAAACTTGCGATCCCAAGCTAAAACTAGTAATCCCGTGACACGGGTCAAAATCCCAACGATCCGAGCCCTCGCTGCCGGTACCTATGGCGTCCATGGGTTCCCGATGTTTGCTTTGGAGGCTTCATTGCCTCTCATAATATTTGCTGAACGTCACACGCCAGCCAGCGAACGGTCAGTCGATGATCCTAAACCATCTATTCCGCGTGGCCCCAAAACTCGATAACCGTGTCCCTCGACCAGAAAAGGAAACTTTCGACGCGGAAGACGTTCAGAAATCGCGAATTCCGTTAATCTCTAACCGCGTGCTCTTCTCTCTGACCATTCCATAACGTTTAGGTACCTATTCCAAGAGTAGATACTCTAATTTTCCTTGCGGAGTGGGTGCGTTGTTACGCTTTGTTAAATATCAAATTTTGATATGGGAATTTTTTCTAAGGACACGTTAATTAAAATAAAAAATAAAAAGAATAATTAAAACAAATGAATAGGAAAGACATAATACTTCCAAGGAGTGTAGTTAATGAAAAAAAAAAAAATATTTATAAAGATCGTAGCGCGAATAAATGGAGGTATACGAAAACTTTGCTGGAACTTGCCAGTACTTACTTTTGGAAAGTCTCGTCCCAGACGCGATACAAGTCTGCGACGCCATCTTTGAGGTCGGTGAAGTTCAACGTCGCGGAGTTACCGAGATCGGTGATCAGTCTGTGCGTCGAGACGTTCAGTGCCAGCATGGCAGCCTTGCGATCCCTCAACGCAGCCAGTTCGGCCTAGAACATTAAATATACATTTTTAGCGGTTGCCGTCTTCGGCTAACTCAAACGAATTGCCCCGTTCTTGGAGGGCCCGGTTTGGGGTGCGAGTGATGTATAAACTGGTCACGGTGGTAGACCAAAGAAAACGAACTGTACGTCTTGCAACGGGAACGAAGAAATTTTATCTTACGAGCGAACGTAAGCGAGTAGAAGCATTATTGTATGAATCATTCGAGCAAGGAAAGGAGACGTCGAGGGACATCTAAATTCAAACATAGTGCATTTGTCTGACAAATTTTTAATATTAAAATCAGCAAACAATGAAGATTAACATGCTACGAGTTACAGAGGATCAAATAAAAATAGACTCGTACACGTTTGAAATAAAAGAGAACGTTTCCATTTTTTCCAAGGGTTCTTACCGTAATTCGTTTCGTAACAATATTAAACAACGCTGAAAGGGGTTGAATAAATATAAATTTGTATTTACGCATATAGAAACGAAGAAAACTATCGGATAGTTTCATTTTGTTACAAGAACGTTATCAGTCCACCCTGTGATAGTGTCGGAAAAGAGTAAACACCTCGTATGACATCAAAAATGACCAAAAGTAAATAAATACAAATAAAATGCATAGATAGAAAGAAAGAAACCCTGACGAAACTTTTATTTTTCCAAGGACCATTATCAGACTCTGCCTCCGACTGACGCCGAGACTTAGCCTGGGACATTCGTTTCAGTCGATTCTACAACGATATGAATAACAACCAAACCCTCCAGCCTCCACCTCGGAGCAGCAACCTGGGTCTCGCGACTTCTGCATGCGACCTACCGCGACGTCCAATTCGGAAGCCGGGCATCAGGATCGAAACAAGTATACGTTTATCAAGAAAAACATAACCGAACTATAAGGGTTGTAAGAGCGCAAGGTAGACGATGGAGTAACCACGTCACGTTGTCACATCCCCGTCGTTCTACTACAGGAGCCGGCCGACGAGGGCCGCATAAATAAACCCAGGTTTACGACGACGACGCAGGGCGTAAGAGAACGAAAACGAGAGCCACCCCCGAGTCACCGTTCCTCTCTTTCACTTCCAGCCACCGTACCCCCTCTGCATCATTTCTCTCGCTCGTCGCGTGACGAGGAGGAGAGTTCGAGCGGAGCTCGTAAAGCTCGTCCTTGCGGTCATCGCAGGCGTCTACCGACGTCTCGCGTTCTCCTCCGGCTCGTCCTCTTGCTTCCAGAGTAATTCCTCCCAGCGAAACGACGGACTTTACTACTGTTTCCTTCTTGCTTTTATATTGTGCACCGATCTTCCCTTCGAGTACTCGGGCGTCGATCCTCGAACTCCACGCCTCGAGGGGTGGTTCCCTCGGTTTCGCGCGAATTGAAAGTTCGAACAGGAAAAGAAACATTGGCGAAGTCTGGAGAAGATTTCGAGAAGTATCAGGTTCGTTGCTAGAGAATGTATTTATTATATGGATTTTGTGTGGGTATTATGTATCGATGTAGCGAAGGAGGGGAAATGTTTGAGGGTGTGTGCCATTCAACGTAAATACAATGGTTGCTTCACGTTAAATAATTAGTATGATATCCACGATGATGTCTTTCTAAGGGTTTTATTAAAAGGACGTTCCTGACCTTAGCATTTATAGGATTAAGTATGGGGGGGGTTGTACAATTGAAAACAAGCTCACGTAATGAAGTTTATTTATTTTAAACATACAAGCTTGTTTTCAAAAAATGTTTCCTGGTACAACACTCGCTCCTGGTATATAAAATAAAAAGATTTTAGAATGGAATTTGAAGTGACGTGAATTCGCGTTAGCGAATGCGTCAACAAATATCCTCGAAAATATAGCCGGTTAGCATGTCAAACTAATTCCGCTTCTACTATGCCAAGACACCCACAACCCGCTACCTAACGTCCCATCAGGCCAACCCTGATCCCGCGACACCACATCGTCGATCCAGGACACAGCCTCCGCTGTGCGCGGCGAATCTGAAGGCGGCCCCCGCGAATCGATATTCTTCATGTGGTAGCCAATAATTTATGCAAATCGGAGCACGAGTAAACGACGGATACAGGCGTGATTCCGGGCACGGTATCAAAGAGGTCAGACGCGTGAAAAGCCGCCGGCGGCAACACACGATGGCCGATGATGTGTGCGTAGTAACCACGCGATGGAACAGGGACGAGCGGCGTCCTCGACGGAGAGAAAGAACGACGGCAGTTTGCGCCGCTGTCCGACAGCGGTCGCAACGAAAAGTGGTTGGCATTGATATTCCAGGCACATTGCGAAGGCAGAAGCAGCCGTGCCCGTTCCCCTCTTCCCGTAACCACCCGCCACATCGCCACCATCCTTTGGGACCCCCGGTCCATGGCTCCGCGCACGACAGCAACCCTATCTCGCTCCGTGGCCTCTGCCTCGCCATCGGGCTGTCCCTCTTCGTGTTCCGCCCCTCGCCGCGACCACGCAGACACGCACATTCCGATCTAATTCAATTTCCAATCAACAGCCAATCAATTGATTCGAATTCGGTATACAGAGCGAGCGACCGCTCGGCGTTCGGCCGCTGCATGCCTACGAGGGTACGTACCAGCATGGCAGACTCGCTACTGTAACTGATTGGTCCTCGAAACGGGGAGAAAGGAGCTTTCGAGCTTGTTGTGGGCCCTTTAGATATATCAGTATAGCGGAATCAGAGAGGTAGAATTAGGAAAATAAAGGTGGTGTTCTAGTCCAGAACTTTCAATATATCAATTTTGTTTGTATATTCTCAAGCAGGCATTTCAAATATATCTGCCGAAGGATTTTATTGAATTCGGAAAATAAACGGAGTTGTGGACGTTTTAAAGAGCAGGATGTCTGCAGAGAATGGGCACATCGCTATTTCGATACCACAATGCTAGATATATTTTTGTAAGAACGACGGTTTTATGGTTTTACTTAAAAACAGAGAACCTTTCAATCACTTTAGGTTGCTCTAGGAATATTTTCAAGCATTCAGTGCGTTCGGTTTAGCTACAATCGCCAAGCAAATTACATACGAGTTTGGTACGTATCAAATTCTGACCGGATTTATACTCCTGGTATCGGGAGAACATGATATGCGAAGAGGTGGCACTTCTGCGCCTACGAAACGGCAACCCGCCCGACGCAGCTGTAAGTGTAGGTTGCCGCATAACAGGGGCAATCCTGCGCCTACGAGACGGCAACCGGCCTGACATAACTGCAAGTATAAGTTGTTCTATTTCCCTTTAATTTCCTTCCATTTCCCCTTCAATTCCCTTCATTTGCTTACACATTTTCCTTTAATTTCCCTCCATTTCCCCTTCAATTCCCTTCATTTGCTTACACATTTTCCCTTAATTTCCCTCCATTTCCCCTTCAATTCCCTTCATTTGCTTACACATTTTCCCTTAATTTCCCTCCATTTCCCCTTCAATTCCCTTCATTTGCTTACACATTTTCCTTTAATTTCCTTCCATTTCCTGGTATATTTCCCATTAATTTCCTTACACATTTTCATTTAACTCCCCCCATTTCCTGGTATATTTCCCTTTAGTTCCGCCCCCCCCCCATTTCCTGGTATATTTCCCTTTAATTTCCCTCCATTACCTTACACATTTCCCTTTAATATTCCTCCATTTTCTGGTATATTTCCCTTTACTTCCTGGTATACTTCCCTATAATTTTCCCTCATTTCTGTGATATTTCTCTATAATTTCGCCTCACATCTGTGATATTTCCTGGTTTAACAATGTCGCGTCGATTTTTCGGATATTGTCACATTTTACCGAACTTCTGAGTTGTAATCTTTAGCTCTGCAACTTTGATGCAATCTTGAGAGGTGGAATTTCCAAAATTTGCAACCATGTTCAACAAAGTTGCAAGTTCAACAATGTTGCAAATCGTTCCCCGCAGAATAGAACAAAGTTGCGAGTTCAACAATGTTGCAAATCGTTCCCCGCAGAATGCAACAAAGTTGCGAGTTCAACAATGTTGCAAATCGTTCCCCGCAGAATACAACAAAGTTGCGAGTTCGACAATGTTGCAAATCGTTCCCCGCAGAATGCAACAAAGTTGCAAGTTCGACAATGTTGCAAATCGTTTCCCGCAGAATACAACAAAGTTGCGAGTTCAACACTGTTGCAAATCGCTCGGCTCGAAATTGTGATGGGAAATGTTGGATTTTTACTCCTGGTAACAAAAGAACATTATATGCGAAGAGGTGGCACGAGGAATTCATGGTAAGTATGAAATTCTGGCTTGATCTTACTTCTGGTATCAGGAGAACATGATATGCGAAGAGGTGGCACAAGGAATTTTTGGTACGTATCAAATTCTGGTCAGAATTTTACATTTTGGTATCAGGAGAACATGATATATGAAGAGGTGGCATGAGGAATCTTTGGTACGTATCAAATTCTGGTCGGAATTTTACATTTTGGTATCAGGAGAACATTATATGCGAAGAGGTGGCACGCGGAATTCATGGTACGTATGAAATTCTGGCTTGATCTTACTTCTGGTATCAGGAGAACATGATATGCGAAGAGGTGGCACAAGGAATTTTTGGTACGTATCAAATTCTGGTCAGAATTTTACATTTTGGTATCAGGATAACATGACACTTGAGGAGGTGGCACAATTCTTTATTTTGTGTCGGAACTTACCTCTTTGTATCAGGATAACACGACACTCGAGGAGGTGGCACAATTCTTTATTTTGTCTCGTAACTTAC